>NC_056732.1:1008186234-1008398734 GCF_019279795.1 Protopterus annectens
TTACAAAGAACTGGTATATACTTATTTCTAATTTCGAGATAGGACAAATAGTAGGGGGGGGAGAACTTTTTTTCCCTTTAAGAAAGGTAAAAATTTGAAACAGATGCTATGCTGTAAAGATGTAACACATAATAGAACATCTTAAAGGAAATTTAACACTAAAGGTACTATCCCTTGTTTTAATTGTTCCTTCTGTAAGTATATAAATACTGATACCTCCTGTATACACCCCATTACTGGTAAGACATTCTTTTTTAGTACTTTTGCCACATGCAATACAGAATATATAGTATATATTTCTACTTGTACTGCATGTGACAATTTCTATATTAGAAAAACAAATCAAATGTTAAAGGACAGAATAAGCTCACACCTTTCAGAAAGAAGAAGGAAAGTGGAAACAAATGCATTGAGTAAGCATATTCTGCAATGTAAAAATAAATCCAAACAGGTGGACTCCGGATGGTAAGTCATCCGTTGCTAAACAAAAATAAACCAAGATAGTGAAAATAAACGACTAGCAATGGATGCAGCCAGGCATATGCAAAGACCAAAAATCCACACTATAGACTTCACGAGTAAAATAACTCAAAGTGCAGACATCAAAAAATCACAACAATGTAAAAGGACATAAACACCTTTATTGTAGTCGACAAGAGGTAAGTGCTTTCACTGTTTCATCTTCATCAGACCAAGTAACAACTACAAACACACAACCCATTTTAAATCTATCTTGAGAAAAATGCAGCCAATGAATAAAGGACATGAATCCAACAATTAATTCAAATAAAATGCTCATGCCCCATAAAGTGTGACAAAGACAAACATATATAAGTAAATGTACAAAAGTACTAAACTCTATACCATATCTAAAGGCGTAAATAAAAAACTAAAAATATATATTTTTTAAAAACATATATATATGTACATGTATATAAAGAATAATATATATAAATAAAAATGTATATATGTTTAAATGTATAGACATATGTACATACAAATATATAAAAGCTCTAAAGATATAAACCACGAAAAACACATATAAACATAAATAAATACAAATACTAAAAAATGTGTACAAAAATATATAATACAAAGACACAAAGCAAGTGCAGTACTGGTGGCTACCTATTTACTTAAAAAGTCTCCTTTTCTTCAGGGCAGGCTTAATAGAGGCCCTTTCATTCAACCTCTTGCCCCGATCAGCACGGAGCATAATAATCCAACGGGCCTCCCTGTACTCTGTGTGTGTATAAACATCACCTCCCCTAATGCTCGGACTAATAGTCTCAATAACTCTAAAACAAAAAATATGGGATGTACCATATTCCAACACATGCTTAGAAAGTGCATTATGCAGAGAGCCCTTCCTGGTGTGATACAAATGTTCCCTCATTCTGTCACGAAGGATCCTGTTGGTTTTGCCAACATAGAACGAATGGCAAAGGGTGCAGTCTGCCAGATAAATCACATGGGGGGTCATGCAATCCGCAGAAGCATGCAGTATAAACTCTATGCAAATCAGGATGCAAAAAAGTTGCAGAGGTGTTAATGAACGCACAAAGACTACAGTTACCGCAAGGTAAGGTAAATCCAGAAGATGGAGACATATTGCTATGATTCTTGTCATAGCACAATAGTCTCTTCAAATTCTTACAGTTCCTGAACCTAAAAATCGTTTTTTCACCTACAATTCTGCGTATGTCATTATCCACTTGCAGAATTGCCCAGTGTTGACCAAACAACCTAGTAATATCACTATGATCACTGGTATAAAACAAGAGAACCTTCACCTCAAGGGCATTAGGGCCTCGTTCCCTGTCAATATATGGACCTGCTGTAGTCAATCTCAGCTGATCTTAATCTGCCCATTCTTTGTCTATTTCAGAGAGGCTATACCCACGTGCCAACAATTTACACTTCAAACCATCAATCTCCTGTAAAAAGCCAGAAGTGGTTGGATTCAATCTGGAGGCCCTTATCCCTCGACCTCTGATTAAATTCTTAAAAATATAGCCAGGATGCATACTAGATCTAAACAAAAAAGCATTCCTATGGCAAGTCTTGCGGTAAACTCCAGTGTTAATAATGTTACCCAGCAACTTTTCAATATATACATCCAAAAACTCAACGTGTGTGAATGACCAAGTAAAAGTAAACTTTAAACAATCAGTCAGATTATTCATCATCTCATGAAAGGCAAATAATCTGTCCACTGGGCCTCTCCACAACAAAAACAAATCGTCAATAAAACATTGGTAAAACAAAACATGTTCCCTAAAATCAGTGATGGGAAACAAGCTGTTATTCTCCCAATGTGCTAGGAACATAATGACATAGCTGTTTGCACACGAGGTGCCCATAGCTACACCATGCTTCTTAAGATACATATCACCACTAAAGGTGAAAACATTGTTCTCAAGCACCAACTCTAAAAAGTAGCAAATAAGATCTACCTGTGCTAAAGTATATTCACTATGCAATGAAAAATATTCATGCACAAACTCAATACCCAACCCATTGGGAATCATAGTAAACAAAGATTGCACATCAAAAGTAACCAATATAACATTCTCAATATCATTGATAGAAGAGATACACTGATAGAGATCTAGGAGAAATTGTTTGGAGTCCCTAAGGACCACAGGGTTCAAATTAACTATAGGTCTTAAAAACTTCTCAACATACAAGGAAAGAGGTTCTGTTACCCAACCACCACCTGCCACTATAGGTCTCATAGGTGGATCGGTGGGGTGCTTATGTATCTTTGGAAGACCTTGTATGAGAGGAATTAATGGATTAGTCACCTCCAAAAATGAAAACACACCCTCTGTTACAAGATGGGTAAATAAAACATCAGATATACAACGACTCACCAAAGATACAACCTTATGAACATCATCAATGTTATGGAGATGATAGATTTGGTTTTGAGCTACAGTTACTTAGAACTTTATGATCAACTATTTGTGCAAACAAATGGGGTTGCTATAGGTGCTGCATTAGCCCCTAGTTATGCTAACATTTTTATGCAGGTATGGGAGTCAGCCAACATTTTTGAAAGTGTTTTTGCAAAAAATATTATCAAAATGTTGAGATTTACCGACGATGTTCTGATAATATGGGATGGCACTGTCGACAAGCTAAATTAATTTTTGAAATATATCAACAATGTCTGTTCCTATATTAAGTTTACTCATAACTTTAATACAGAAAGAATTATTTTTTTAGATCTTATGATCTATAAATCTGATGGCAAATTAGTTTCTAAAATTCATAAAAAAGAATTTCAAAACAACATGTATTTACACTATTCAAGTGACCAAGTGGAACATTGTCAAAGGTCAAATAAATAGAATTAGTAATTTGACGAAAGATGATGAAATCTTTCATGTTGAGGCTGACAATTTTTGCAAGAGAATGTTAAGTAGAGGTTACCCCCAAGAAATGGTAGATAAGATGATGGCAGAAGAAATTATGAAAAGGAACAATACATTTGTAGATAAACCAAAGGAGAAAATCTCTGTAGATTTTACCACAGCTTTAGCATTACAGAATAGTACTGATTCTAATACTATTAAAAGTATAGTTAGAAGGAATTGGGGAATATTAAAAGGAAATAGTAAAATTTATAAAGAAAATAGGATATGAACCAAAATTTGTACAAAAAAGAGCAAAACATTTTAAAGATTTTTTTTCAAAAGAAGTTAAATAAAAATAAGGCTGTGGAAGAAAGGAAAGGAATGGTAAAGTGTTTCAATTGTAATTATTCTCAGTATTTATACATCGAAAGTCACGAAATTACACTTGGGAAAACTTTAGTAGAAGTCCCAGGTAGATTCACATGTAGATCTAAAAATGTTGTTTATGTATTAATATGTGTAGAATGTATCTCCTTTTATGTAGGCAAAACAAAAAGAGAATTGTATAGGAGAATCTATGAACACCACTATGCTATTGGTAAGGGTGATGTAAAACTGCTATGGGTAAGCATTATGTGGAAAATAGATGTAAAATTAATTTTAAGTGTTTGGTAATAGATTCAGTGCATCCTAATGTTAAAAGTATTAATGTAGAAGAAGAATTAGGGTGGTTGGAATACTGCTGGCAGGTTAGATTAAATGCATGTTTCCCCCCAGGACTGAATAACAGAGAAGAATTTATTATGTATTTAAAAAGGAAGGGACTGAAGCATTAGGGATTTTAGTTAGAGGTATTTGTCAGCATTAGGCTGACTGTTGTTTTACAACTGCTAATTCAGCTTTTAATGATTAATTGTCAATTACGTTTAATTGACTGCTATTTTAGTATTTAAAAAGGTTTTAAGTGTAAGCCATTAGTCTGAAGAAGTCTCCATTGCAGGAGATGAAAGCGCTTACTTTTGGCTTGTATTTTACTTGAAATATTGTCTTGAACTTGTAGATTAAATGTTGAACATCATTTCCTGGTGCTGCCATCTTTTTTTTGCTGTTTTGGATACTGATTTGGTTAATAGCGTGCTGCTGTATTTCAAAACCAACAGGATCCTTCGTGACAGAATGAGGGAACATTTGTATCATATCAGGAAGGGCTCTCTACATAATGCACTTTCTAAGCATGTGTTGGAATCTGGTACATCCCATAGTTTTTGTTTTAGAGTTATTGAGACTATTAGTCCGAGCATTAGGGGAGGTGATGTTTATACACACACAGAGTACAGGGAGGCCCATTGGATTATTATGCTCCGTGCTGATCGGGGCAAGGGGTTGAATGAAAGGGCCTCTATTAAGTCTGCCCTGAAGAAAAGGAGACTTTTTAAGTAAATAGGTAAATAAGTAGCCACCAGTACTGCACTTGCTTTGCGTCTTTGTATTATATATTTTTTGTACACATTTTTTAGTATTTGTATTTATTTATATTTATATGTGTTTTTCGTGGTTTATATCTTTAGCGCTTTTATATATTTGTATGTACATATGTCTATACATTTAAACATATATACATTTTTATTTATTATATATATTTTTCTTTATATACATGCACATATGTATATGTTTTTAAAAAAATATATATTTTTAGTTTTTTATTTATGCCTTTAGATATGGTACTGAGTTTAGTACTTTTGTACATTTACTTATATATGTTTGTCTTTGTCACACTTTATGGGGCGTGAGCATTTTATTTGAATTAATTGTTGGATTCATGTCCTTTATTCATTGGCTGCATTTTTCTCATGATTGATTTAAAATGGGTTGTGTGTTTGTAGTTGTTACTTGGTCTGATGAAGCTGAAACAGTGAAAGCGCTTACCTCTTGTCGACTACAATAAAGGTGTTTATGTCCTTTTACATTGTGATTTTTCAATGTCTGCACTTTGAGTTATTTTACTCGTGAAGTCTATAGTGTGGATTTTTGGTCCTTGCATATGCCTGGCTCCATCCGTTGCTAGTCATTTATTTTCACATATTCTGCAATGTGGTGATAGTCATAGTTTTAGATTTAGAGTGATACAGAAAGTGAATAATGGATTAAGGGTAGGTGATATTGTTACTAAAACCAAAGTTGCTGAATATAATTGGATAAGTTATTTTAGGGCTGATAAGTCTCCAGGACTGAATTTAGAAATAGTGTTAAACCTGTATTAAAATGAAGAGAATTTGTTTAATGTCCCATTTGTGTATTTTATTGTTTTTATCTATTTTATATATAGATTTATATATGTGCATTTTTAGGGCTGGAATTTAATGTATTTAGTTTTAAGTGATTGTTTGTTAATTAGTCAGGTTACTAATTCAAATGATGGCTTACAATATAAAAGATGTAATGGAGTGAATGTTTTTATGGCATTGAAAAACAGTTTGTATAACTTGAAAGCTCTGCTTTTTGCAATTTGGATTCACTAATAAAGCATTGGATGGTTGCGTTCATAGGTTCACAGATTAGTTCTAAGCTAACTGCCCTTGCGAGCCATTTTAAACCTAGCCAATTATCCCTTGTGAAACTCAAACCCTGCAACTTGTGTTCGCAAGTCAAACACCTTAACCATTAGGCCACCCTCCCAACCCTGCTGTTTTCCTTCTTTGGTTGTGATCTTTGAGAGTGTCCTCATCAGATAAGAAGCCAGGTTGTTGTTCTACTCCGACCATGTCGGTGAGTCATCCAGGTCTGACTCTTTAGGAGCAGGACGACTCTTGGAGCCAAAGCTTTGATGTCAGCTCCACAGGCTTGGGGTCAGTTGTAAAGCTGTTGGGGCCATCCTTGGCTCTAGGATCCTCAGCATTGGGCAGCTCAGGTCCAACTCCCTCCTCAGGATGGGGGTCTGGGAGGATTCAGGGCACATTAACACTGGGGATTTCAACTCCAGTAAGGCTGGTTGCTGTTCCTCCTGGACCTTCTGCCTGTGAGGTAGTGGAGAGGGACTTCTAACTGCCTAGAGAGAGGACATTTTTGTCTCCTTCGGATCGTATATGTATCCCACCATCAGATTTGAGCTGTGAGTCTCTCAGGTCTATCCCACTGGCACAGCCAACCTGATCAAGCCTCCAGTCAGTCCTCCCTCAAGATCTCCCTGTCACTTCCAGTACCACACCAGACCATCCCACTGATGAGGTCCTTAGGAAAGGAATGTGCAAAAGGAGGCACATAGATTAACCTCAGAAGTCTTTCACCAAGAACACTGAATTTAATGAAGGGGAGGGGAGGGGTCCCCCAGATCTTCACCTGACAATGTTTCCTTTGGAGAAATTCAGGAATTATTAAAGCAAAAAGGTGGATGGGCTTCTGAATCCCCTTCACAGGTAGAGTCTGTGTTCCTGCAGGCTTTCGTGTCTGACCCAGCTACATCTTAGATGATAGCCCTTGTCTCACTCTGTGCATAGAAGAGCTGGATACTGTGGAGTCTATCCCTGGGCAACCAAGTAGGTTTTTATCACCTCAAAGGACAGTGCTCACTGGAGCAAGGGGGGTTCCAGTAGATGACATGGTTGTGGCAACAGCCACTAAGAAATAGCTCACAGAGCAAAGCTCCTCTATCCATCCCCCTAACAGGAAGTCTAGGGTTCTGAACAGATTTGGATAGGACATTTACTCTTCAGTGACCTTTGCCCTGTGATCGCCGAGTTATTTGTTGCACTGTGCAAGGTTGCAAAGGGATTTGACAAAAGAGTTCTCCAAATTTGTTTCTGTATCCATGTTTTTGGAGGACCATAATGAAGTTTTTTCACAAATAGCCACGTTTCAGACCATAAATATAATGTGTCCATGAGGCTGATATCCCACTCTGCAGAGGCTACCTCACGGGTGGCAGGTTAGGACATAGCCATCAGGAGACATGCCTGGATGAGCCTGTACAATTCTTTGCAGAGCCCTTCAAGACTTTGTTCATCAGTGCTCATTTTGATGGAGCATCCTTGTTTGGCCCAAAGATAAGGAAGTGAACAACATAGAAAGACCTTTTCTGCTGTTAGGATCCATTTTTCTAACCCTCAGAGACCCTTATGCAGGAATCAACAAGGAGGTAGAAAGATGTGGTTTCTCAAGCCCTAAGGTCCTTTCCAAGACTCGTTTGGAGATAGTTCTCCAAGAGGCAGAGGGGGGAGCTATAACAGATGATGTCACCCTCACAGCAGAGGTGACCCATAGAACCGGGGGTTCCAGGATTACTTCTTGGACAACCCCTACCAGTGCTCCTTAAAGGTTGCCCGGCTGATGTTCTCTGGAGGCAGTTGGGGACTGCTTGTGCACCATGAATCCAAGGCATCCATTAGAAAAGATACTTGGGTACAGAGGATTATATCCAGAGGTTATTTCATACCATTTTCCAAAATTCTCCATACAAAAATGAAAAAGATCCCTGATGTTCCACCCAGTCAGAGGGGAGCAGCAGCCTTAGAAATAGAAAAGCTGCTAAAAAATACTCATTCAGAAGGTCTCCCCACACTAGATATTATCTGGAACATATTCAGGATTCTTTTTAGTGCTAAATAATACAGAGGACATGAGACTCATCCTGGATCTCAACAAACTAAACCAGTACATGAAATATTTAAAGTTCTAGATGGTCATGATTCAGTCCATTTTTCCCCTGCTGTGAAAGGATGATTGGATAAGCTCGATAGATCTTCAGCATGCATACTATCACCTCAACATGAACAGATGCTTCAGAAGATAACTGTGCTTCTGGCTGGGAGCCAGCCATTACCAGTTCAGAACACTGCCCTTTGGTCTCACCACAGCCCCCAGAGTATTCAAATGCATGATGGTGGTAGCAGCTCACCTGAGACTGCTGGGATTCTGGGTGTTTCTGTATCTAGGCAACTGGCTCCTGATTGCTCCGACCAAGCATCTACTTATACAAGCAAGGAACTACTTGCTCAAGTTATGTCACCATCTGGGAATCACAGTCAGCTACAACAATTTATAGCTCACACCTTCACAGGCTATGGAGTTCATAGGTGGTCATCCAGACACAATCAATCAGGTAGCGTCACTTCCTCCAACAAGAGTACAAGCCCTCAGATCCCAGGTCATGAAAGTGATCTTCCAGTCTTCTGCACCAGCATGACTAGTCCTGCAAACCTTAGAGTCCATGGCAGAAGCAGTTGCTCTGGTCTTATTAGCTAGCTTTTCATATGCAGATTCTACAGTGGACTCTGTCAGTACAGTACAGTGGACTCTCAGTACAGTTGCCCTTGTATGCATCAGTCGGGATCACACAAGTTTGCAGGAAATACCTTCTTTGCTAGGATCTGTTCAGGTGATGTTTTTCAGGACCGCCCATTTATTCTTCCACTACCTGTGGCCACAGTGACCATGGATGCCTCCCAACTGGGGTGGGGGGACATTTCTTTGTAAGGACAGGCCAAGGTATTTGATCCTCAGAAGATGCCATTTCTCACATCAGTATCGTTGAAATGAGAGCAGTCCTTCTAGTGTTGCAGACCTTTCAAGATACCCTCCCCTTTTGGATGATTGTGATTCAAATGGACAGTATGTCTATAGTCTGGTACATCAACAAACAGGGGGGAAATCAGAGCTTATCCTCTGTGTAAGGAGGCAGTGAAAGTGTGGCAATGGATGATCTCTTCTGCATTCTCATAGCAGTGCACATATCTGGGAAAGCCAGTATGCTTGCAGACAAGCTAAGCTAGTCCATTCTGATGCCTTATGAGTGGTCTCAATGTCAAAGTTGCAAAGAGAATTTTCCATTGGTGGGTCCAGCCATACTGCTATCTTTTCACTTCTCCCCTCAACAACAAATGCAGCAGGTTCTTCAATCTGGTCCCCCCTCCAGGGGAGTTACTAAGAGATGCTCTAGTTCACAAGTGTTCCTCCATTCTCCTCTATACTTATTCCCAACTATCTTTAATCTCCAAATTCCTACAGAAAGCATACTGGTTGAAGAGCAGAGTTGTCCTTATTGCACCTTTTCTGGCCTTGTCAAATTTAGTTTCCTTTTTTGTGGCCTAATCTTCTGCATCCACCCTGGATACTGGAACCCAGTACAGACCTCCTTTCTCATCCAACAGAGATATTGATTCATCTGGGCATAACAGACATCAAATTGTGACTGCATGGTTTCTCCAGTTCCAGTGATGGCTAAACATCCCAGACTTACCTCCCCGGTCTGACATATTCTGTTGTCTTCTCAAAAGGCTTCTACTGGAAAATCCACAAAAGTAAATGGAAGAAATTTTCAATTTGTGACTTCCAGAGAGTGTTGGACCCCTTTTCTGTCCCGATTCCTTCTGTCGTTGATTTTTTAACTTGTGTTTTTAATGAAGGGGCTAGTTTCTCTACTACTATTAAATTACATTTGGCTGCCATTTCCACCTTTCATTCAGGTGAAAATCACTCTTCTTTAGCCTCTTCTAAGTTGTGCAAAACGTTTCTGAAAGGTACCTTCTTATTTAGGCCCCAAGTCAGGGACCCTACTCCTCCATGGGATTTAACTATGTTGCTTCAAGATCTAACCCAAAGACCCTTTGAACCCTCAGCCAAGACAGACCTTAATTTCCTGTCCTGTAAGACAATTTTTCTAGTTGTTATTGCATCACCTAGATGAGTATCTGAACTCCAGGTTCTTTCCTCCAATTTTCCCTACCTTGTTTTTCATAAGATAGAGGCTTCTTATGTACCATTCCATCCTTTTTTTACCTATGGTGGTTTCTAAGTTGAGTATTAATCAGGTCATTAACCTCCCGGTTTTCTTTCCAGAATTTTTCAGGAAAGGTGAATACACGCTGCATCTTTTGGATGTGCACAGTTTTATCTTCACTGGACCAAAGATTTCAGAAAAAATGATCAATTGTTTGTATCCTTCTCACCGAACAGATTGGGCATGGCAATTTCTAAAGTGGCTTTAGCCAGGTGGTTGACTGATTGCATATCCTTTGTCTATAGCCAGAGAGGGTTGTCTTTGCCTAAGCCCCCTAGATCATAGGAGGTTACTAAGCTAATGGCCCTGGGGCCCTTACAAGCCTAGCCAAGAGTTTATCCTCAAAAAGAAACCTCAGTCAGCACTTGTTGCTTCTGTCAATGAGGGACACAGGTGGAACCTCTGGGACATGTTTGCGGTTTCCCATCCACTCATCAAGGTTGCTCTTGAAGAAGGTCCATGAGGTACTCTGTTTGACATGTATGGAAAGTCAATTCCAGAGACAGGGTAGCCTTTGGGAGACAAACCTGTCTCTCAAGCAGGTTTTGTTGATGTTACATATTAGATTCAGGCCTTTCAAGCGGGTAATGCGTGAGGAGTTAGACTTATGGATATGGAGCATCTCTAGTAGGGTAGGGTTCGAGATTGCTTGTAGGCGAGACACAGATCACCTCTGAGCAATCTATACAACACCAAGTCGAGTGACAGGGATTTGAGCCTGTCTGCATAGGACAGGTTTTGGAGGCCATGGATTCTCTTTGTGAGGTATTGAGCCTGTCTGCATAGGACAGGTTTTGGAGGCCATGGATTGTCTTTGTGAGGTATTTCTGTGGACTTTCCAATTGGTGCAGATGTTTGGAAAGGTACATACCAAATGGGGCATTATACTCAATTATTGGTTTAATGAGGGAGGAGTACAGAGAGGTAATAACCACCTTTTTTCTGGATGCAATCCCCTTTACTTATGAGATGAACCAATTAAAAGACTTTCCTGATCACTGCCGCTATACTCATCTGTACTCATCCATCATTAGACCCATTATAGAATACAACACCCCATTTAGTATGTACCTCTCAAGACATCTGCAACAACTGGAAAGGCCGCAGAAATACCTCACTAAAAGAATCACAGGCCTAAAGCAAATGCCCTATGCTGAACGCCTTAAAAACTCCAGCTATACTCTATCACATATTGCCTACTCCAAGGTTGATCTCTATTTAACATACAAGGCCGTGTCAAACCCAGAGCTGTTGGACATGCTACACTTAAAGAAATCCCAGTCCCTCAGAGCCACATGCTCCAGGGATCTAAACCTTGTCATCACAATAAACAAAACATGCCGGAGGAATAGGTTCCTGACCCAGAGACTCCCCAGACTCAGGAATAGACTGCCCATACATGTCAAGCTGAGCGCTTCTTTGGCCCTCTTCAAAAGGAACCTTGATGATTGGATGGGAGAAAGGAAATTCACCCCGGGGATCACGTCAGTCACCCTGCTAGACAGGGGTCCAGGAAAGTAAATAGTGTGGGAAGAAATAGCCAGGGAATTGTTATGGCTAGGCTTGTGTAGGCCCTAGGGCCAATAGCCTAGTACCAACCTATGAACCTATGATGGTAGAATGTGAAATTGTTATCAACCTGAGTACCCAGGTCTCTCACAACAGGTTGTGTGCTTAGGGGGTTGCCGGTGATGTGGTAATCAGTAGGGGCCATGTTTTTGCTGAATGGTATGATACATTTATTTTGCAATTAGCTTGAGGCCATGACTTAGGCACCAGTTATTAGTTGCTGTGAGACCCTCTTGCAGTATCTTAACATCATTTGGGCAGACAGTGACAGCACCCAACTTGCAGTCGTCCGCAAACTTGGTCAGTCACAGGCCTTTTGTCTTTGCCTAGACCTGTGAGAAGTAGATGCCAAATAGTAGGCATACTACGACAAATCCCTGAGGAACTCCACTAGTGACAGGTTTGCTATCAGAGGTGGAGGTGCCTGTTTTGACCTTGAGGGTCCTGTCGGTCAGCCAGTTGGCCACCTACCTGATGAGATAGGAATTTATGCCAAGTTGTGCTATCTTCTCGATGGTGCTAGTGGGGGGTTGTGTCAAAGGCCTTGGCCAAGTCAAGGTACACTATATGTACTGACTTTCCCTCATCCAGGGGCCTTGGTGACAGTCTCAAAGAAGTCAACCAGGTTGAAGAGGCAAAATCTGCCCTTGAAAAATCCGAACTGGGTGGGGTCAAGAGCACATTCCACAAGGTTTAAGGCCACTTCTTCAGTTTTTTGGTCAGGAGCATCAGTAGATGACATTTGTGCCACTTCCACTTGGTCCAGTGTTCATACCGTTATTGCTCAGAGTACAAGTTAGATTTGATTTCAAGGAACAGAGCTGCTTTTGGCTCTGCAGTACTCCAAAATATCCTTCCATGAGGACCACCCAAGGTTCATCCAGGTGTAGATTCTGCCCCATCAGTTGAAAAATGAATGAAAATGACAACATCAGATACAAAAGTTATGTACTCACCATAACAAAGCATCTGTGTTGTCCATTTTCATTCTTCCTCAACTTTACCACCTTCCTAACCCCCTTCCCTTTCTTCCTGGAGAGACCTAAGAGACGTTACTTTGGTAATCAGTTGTTCCTTGTTTGAGCTCCAGTTTTATCTCTATTGTTTCTGCCTTATAGAGTCTTTATAGTATCATCCATCTATTACTTGGGGGCAACAAACTTGATCTGAGGTATGCTAGGTTAATGGGGCATTATTGGGTGAAGGAAGGAGCTCGAGAGATGGATCTGTGAATCTGGAAAAAGCAGCCAAGCCGGATCTAAGGTCAGGTCTGCGACCCATCAATTGAGGAAGGATGAAAATGGACAGTACAGATGCATCATTATGGTGAGTGTATAACTTTTGTTTATAATTGGTATTAAATATTTTAAACTCTCTTTTTACACACACACACACACATATATATATATATATATATATATATATATATATATATATATTTTTTTTTTTTTAGCATAATTGCCATGTACTGTGACTTGTTTCTGTAGATCTTCAGCTAGGTTGTTAATTTATAGCCCTGTCCATTTAGCTTTTTAATTTCGGACTTTCCCGGTCAACAAAATGTTAAATAAATGTTAAATGTTAAAAATGTTAAATGTTAAATTTCTGTGTGCTGTAATAAATGTCTGAATTTTAAATTTGTGTCTCAAATATCCTGTAAATATCTCTGTGCTGTTTATAATAGAGTTACATTTAATAAAACCTGTGCTTTCTGCATTTCAGGTCTATACCTTTGCATATCCTGTCAGTGTCTTTTTAACTTTCTGTGTAATGTACAATAATTATTATGTAATGTGCGCTATCTTCTGTAACAAATTAAACCCGTGTCATGGCTTGAGTATATTCAATAACTATTACTACCTGTTCTTTAGATAACTTATGTCGATAAGCCTGCTATAAATAATTCTGTCACCTTACTCTTAAAACTAATGACTGAATAATGTGAGGTGTTATGTAATTTTGCAAAGTCTGTTCTAATTATATATTCATACTGTTAATGAGACACATTAATTAAAGACATTTAATTACATTCTGTCATACACAAAAACACTTTATTACTACAGATGTTAATAATTCTACTACATCAAAATTAAAAATTAAAAATTGAGTAACTTAAAAATGCATTCTTCTTGGTTGCATGGTTCCATAATTTAATATAAATTTGCTCTCCATTTTTGACAGTTTGTGAGTCAGGACCCCCCTCATCTGAGTATGGTCTGCCTAAAACACTAAAAGAAAAACTTTCATGTGAGCCCACATGAACCCTATGAAATGTTCTGCCACAGGACTATCCAAACAACGATTTTTGATGTCCACCAGATGAAGAAGAATGCGTAATTTAACCATCCCTTTTGTCTGACCAATGTACCATCTAGTAGGTATACATCCACAGCCAACTGCGTACACTACCCCACATGGCATACAATTGAATCTTTCCACTAAATTGAAACTCTACCATTTATCTTAGTACCAGAAATGTTCCTAATCCTTCTACAGACATTGCACCTTCCACAAGCAAAGGAACCTACCCCTGTTACCCTCCCCATCTTTACTCTGTGATTCAACAGTTCTTTCAGATTTAAAAACCTACCATGTATGTATGTAATTCATGTTTCTAATCAGTTTCTTGGCTGTCCACTAATTGATGCTGGTATTTAATAAGCTGCTTGATGTGTTTAGAATTATTCCTGGAAGGCATCTAGCTGAGGTACCAGAAGCTCAGTAAAGAGATCTTGGATAGTTATTTTGTGGCTCCGGTTGTTTTGTTTTATTTTTTTCCAAATGATTAACCTACTGTTTTTCTTCCAACAAAGGAGAATATACTTTACATTTGATGGATGTGCCTCGGCAACTCAGATTTGACCTGCATCTCACCAAAGGCATTAGGAAAATAGACCAGTTTTGTCTTTCCTTTTCAGAGGCCACATTGGTTCAATGAATTTCAAAAAATATTTTATCCTTGTGGTTCTCTGAATACATTACCTTTACTTATAAGGAAATGAGATTAGCATTACCACACAAGCCCAAAGCTCATTCAGGTAGATTGGTGGCTAACTCCACTGCTTATTTTGCTAGAGTCCCCCTAGATTTACGTTGTGGCTACCTGGTCTACCATTCATACTTTTGTGTCACACTACAAACTAGATGTGCAATCCAGATATTGTACATCTTTTGACTCAACCATACTTTAGAATATCCTTCCATGAGACCCTCCTTGGGTTGTTTGGTAGCACTGCAGGCCCAACTTCATATATAAATTACTGGCATAAAAATTATTTGCAGTAAATTTGCATTGTCTACAATCAAAACAAGAATATGTTCCTGAAGGTTTGTTAGTACTGCACCTCGTTGATGTGCCTACTCTATTTTGATCCTTTTCCAAAATGCCTTTAATATTGCTCATCCATTTGTAAACAAACGTAGTTTTTTTTTTTTTTTTTGAAAAATAACTACAGTAAGGAGTTGTCCTGCCCTGCTAATGTTAACTCCCCTGTGTTTACTGATAATGTTTTTAATTACTTTGCTCTTACTGGTAGACTTCACTGGAAAAGTAAGATTTTGTCAACGCTCATTACTCACAACCTTTCAAAACTTCACAAAGGGATTTCTTCATAAAGTGACCTGGATAGCTTTTGTCAGTATTCTCCTGACTCTCTTCACAGAACACCCAATCTTTCATAGTGAGTTTAGATGCTCTAATAAGTTGACTCTTAACACTACCGTTTTGGTGTATTAGGGATCCATACTGGTGTAATCTAGGTATTTGTTTCCCCTTTTTCCTTTCTGTGGAGCTTGGCATACTAGGTGTCAAACCCACTCTTGTTAATGGTTAAATCCAGGTAATTTACCTGTTGTAGTCTAAATTATTATTTCAAATAAACAATACACTTACTCAAGTATTCCACAAACTCATGAAGCAAATCTGGGGTTGAGTCCAAATCAAAAAATATCATCAGTGAAATAGTAATACTGTTTACCCTTCTCAAAATACCTGGACTTAAATTTGCCCAAGCTGCCCCAAAATTATTAGCATAAGAGGGGGCCTTCTAGACCCTCATAGCTACACCACTGACTTGTCAGTATATTTCTTTCTCAAAGATAAAAAAAATATTATCTAATCCAACAGTACATTTCCAGTCAACATTCACCATTAATAGTTTAATTTGGATGTCAAGGTAACATCTCACAATTTCTAATCTATCTTCTTTGGGAGTAACAGTGTAAAGCAACACCATATCTAGTGTCACCAGTTAATATCATTGATACCTTTAAAAAGCAAATGAATCTTTAAGTGTTTTATCTCATTACCAAATGGTTTTAAATAATGTTCTTCCATGGCTGCCATTGGGTCAGTTTTAGTGTCTTTCTCTGCTACTATGGGTTGGAAAGGGGGGCCTTTAGATTTTTTGTATATTTTGGGGATCCTAAATATAACTGGCAACATTAGGCTTTGGATTTTCAAAAATTGAAATAATTCCATTATTTAGGCTCATTAAACAATTCACTAAGCACAAAGTCAGTGTGTATATATCTGTTATTGAGAAAGTTGTCATTAACTTTCTGATCTGTATCACTTTTCTTTAACATATTTAAGATCTTACCCTGATATTGTTCTTGCTTCATAATTACTAAACAACCCCCCCCATCTACAGCTATGATCCCAAGAGTCATATCCCGCACTAATGATTTTAAAGCTGTTACTTCAGCATTTAAATTATAGTAGTTTCTACATATACCATGATTACTATGATGAAAAAAATGTAAAAAGTCCATTTCACACATCTCAGAAAAAACATTAACTACAAAGTCAGATGGGAGGTTAAACAAACTAGGATTTTTAAATTTATATTCTTTATAAAATGTATTCTGTTTATAAAAGTAAATGTTGAGATTCAAATGTCTAATAAAAAACATTTAAATTTGCCATTGTCTCTGATAGTTATTTTTTCTTTCAGGTACAAACATAAGTCTTTTTGATAAAACATTGTTTGCCATCAGACAATTCATCATCATTCAAGTCTACAATGTTAAAAGCCATTATTTGTTGGAGAATGCATTGTACATTGAAAGAACTGATTGAGCTTGAGGCAGCATTGTCTTTCAGTCTATTGGCACAAGGCTAACAAAGGCTCAAGACAGCTTGCCACTCATTTTGAGAAAATATGTACCAGTGTAGGAAACCAAAGAAAGTAGTAATAGCTATATGTGTTCACTAATTGATAGAATGCTTTCCTCATAGATCAGTGTAAAGGGTTGTAGTTAGTCAGCCATTTACTGCCTTTCTTGCCTTCATAGCACTCAGCTGTACAGAGTTTCGCAGAATGTCCAGATTTTTTCCACATATTTTTGGTCTGTTCCTCAAAATATGTGACTGACAATTAACTGAGGACTGAAGTCACCAAATAATGGCATACCTTTGAGTTTCAGGCTTCATAGCCTTCAGAAAATGCATGTTAACTCAAAGCCTTTTATTCTAACAACTTTCTAAGTTTATAAGAGCAGTATTAAGATCTGTCCCTATTTTTGGGCCATTGTGCCTCCATTATTTTAGGCTTTGTCCACATTTCTTGTGCTGAGAGGTTGAGAAGTATGGTTGCTTTTTACCATTAGACTTTACTCTCTGGTCAGCACTATTCATTAACCATACTGATGTGTACTGGGTGCTGTACCTATTGTTAGTTTGGCAACTTGTTTTGAAAGCAGTACAAGCTGCTGGGAGGAGCTTCCTTGTGTCTACTATATTTTTCTAGAATAGGACAATTCAATCTGTGACTCGTCTCCATTGAAAGCTCAATTGTGTTGTAGGCATGAGTGTTAAAGAAAGTGGGCAGTGCTGCAGAACTCCATATGTGTATGCTTTATCCTATGCATGTTAACATGGGGCTGCCTAAACATAACAAAGATAGCATCCAGCCAGAGGGATAGACAGGTGCGTGTATTAGACATTTCAGTTGATAAACTCTTATTTATTTTCATAATTAGTATTAAAAAAAGCATTTGTAACTTGAGGAATAATGACCATTTACATAGACACACAAACAAGACTTTTTGTCCCAGCCTGATTGCAAAGAAATGTAGTGGTGTTTTCATTGACAAGTACTGTAACAAAAATAATAATACATTTTTTGTATTTTTTTATTCTTTGTCTCTCACGCTCAGCAAATGTTTTTGAAAAGCATTTTCCAGCTACCATTGATTCCTTTCAGGATGCAGTGAAGTGTTTATCGGAATTTGCGTGTAATGCTGCTTTTCCCGATACCAGCATGGAAGCCATTCGTCTCATTCGTCATTGTGCGAAATATGTTTCAGACAGACCTCAAGTAATCTTTTGAATTTAGATTTTTACATTTTTTGTTTGCCTTGCCATTTTATATTCATTTATTTTTTTTAGAAATGCTGGTATCAGTTCTCTTGTATAACTTAATTTATTTTTATTTTAGGCCTTTAAAAATTGTAAATGTTGACTTTATTAGGCCTGTTTGATTTTATGTTTTTTGCATAACTGTGAAAGTTTTGCTTGAGTTAATTTACTTTGGTTTTTGCTTTACCATGCTTTGCAAAAATATGAAATTGCTTATATTAAATTTTTTAGGCCTTCAAAGAATACACAAGTGATGACATGAATGTAGCTCCAGAAGATAGAGTATGGGTGAGAGGATGGTTCCCAATTCTGTTTGAATTGTCATGCATAATAAACAGATGCAAACTGGATGTCCGGACACGGTAAGAACTCACTTATAAAACTGGTGTTAGAAATATATAGAGAACAGCTGTACCACCATACTTAGGGATGAGCTGACTGTTGTATGATAAATCTGTAATTTTATACTTCACTGATTTTGCTTCTACCCAACAAATCATTTGTGGAGGACTTTGCATCACCAAGTTTGGAGGCAAGTTCTTGATGTGTCAGGTTTCATTCTACTATATTGTGAAGGTTTTGAAGTGTGCATAGTACAATTTTAGGAAATAATTATGCTTTTCTTACTTTATGAGACACTTTAAAATTGGTTGAAAATTGCATTATCCTTTCTGAGCACTTTCACAAGGCTGCTGACGTTTCTCAGCAACCCATGATGGTGTCCCTTTACCTGGGTTACAATGTGTACTGTCCTTGTAGTTTTCCCTTCTAGCAATCATCATTGGAAATTTCTTACATTCTATTTAGATAATGCATTCTGAAGCCTGCCAAATCTTAAATCAAGGCCATCACAGACACTTCCTTTTCTGTGAGATGCACAGCATGACCTAGATAAATGCAGTACTCTGAGTCTCCCTAGCCAGTAACTAGATATCATAGATGCAAAACGCTTGAGGCCTACCTCATTGGCTTGCATTTTTGTGGCTGTAATGTTGAACCATTCCAAGGACTGGCTGGGAAGTGAGGTTGAACACCAGGTAAAATTTGAAACAGGCTCAAAAAGTAATTGATGCGGGTTAGCTCCAGTGGCGTAGAATGATAAAGCCCTAACTGCAGCCCATTTAACCCAGGTTCCGTTAGTAGCATGGGTAATGGAGTGGCAGAGAGGGATGGGCATGTCCATCCTTGGGGGAGAGCAGTCACTGATGTTGCTCTCTAAGGGCAGGCATGGTCCAAAGAGTTGATTTACCCTCAGACACAGCCAGTAAGCAACCAGCAAGTGTGTGTGTGTGTGTGTGTGTGGGGGGGGGGGGTGCATATAAAAGATAGAAAAACATTGGAAAGAAGTACAGATGGCCAAGCCCCCGGGACACCTTTAAGATCCACAGCTAGAGCCAGCAACACCACAGCAAGTCAGGGGGTAGGAAGGTGCTGGTAGGCCCAGTCTGAATTTGGGACACTGAGGGCTGGGCAGGTATCAGTGAGGACCAAGGGGACAAAAAAAGTAATTGCTGCAGAGACCAAGCCAAAAGTGTCTAAGCTGCAAAGGTCTTTGCTCCTTCCTCTGGATTATCACTCTTCAGTGGAAGGTTTCCTTATAGCAAAGTGTCTTCTATTGCAGTGGAAGTTGAGTAGGGGGGCATCTTCCTAGCATAAATGTATTTTATTGCTATTAACTAATCGGCACGGGTAACTAATTTGTTTGCAGTTAAAAGCATTCTGTAGAGTCTCTTTGCTCCTTTATCTGTTTAAAAACTTTCATTTTGTGGCTTTCTGTAGTGTTTACTGTCTGTAGGCTAATAGCTTTAGTATTAGTTCCCACCTTGCCTCCCTGTTCATGTCTTGTTGTTATACTTGGTGGCTTTGCAGTTGCCCGCCCCTACTGTAAATCTGATCTGGGACACTCCTCCCAGTCTAGTGTCATTAGCTCATTCTACCTAATACAGAGAGAACATCTGAGAAGGCATTCTGTTTCTCCTTTTTCCCTTTCAAAAAAAAAAAAAAATTGCCTGAATCTCCTTGTGTTCTGTCTATGCTTCTCAAACATTTTGGAAATATAGAGTATATTTTGGAGCATTTATTATGACTGTAATTGCCTTAATATTGCTACAACTCAAGTGCTCTAGGTTGCACTGCATCTGAATTGTTTGTGTGTTTTAGCTGCTTTTCTGTATATATAGACTTCTCTGTATATGTTAACTAGCTACTTATTCTGCTGTATTACTGCCTCTTATATAGTTTTTCAGTTGTGCACTTGCCTTGCTTCATCTAAAAAGTTTAAAATTGCTAATTTTGTAGAGTTTTCATTGCATTTACTGTTTAGGACTACACACTCAAGTGTGTTAGCCTTTTCTGTGTTTATTTACTGTATTATTGCATTGTTTAGCCCGTTTCAACAAAAAAAAATACTATCTTGTTTGCTCGTTTCCCACCATTCCTAGCCAGTCCATATCCCAAGCTTTGCTTGTCTCAGCACTTTATTTTCTGTGTTCAGAGCTATCCAGACCTTGCTGTGGTAGAGGGAAGTCCTACTGCATACCAGTGGGAGTGGTAAGCATTGTACTGCCTATCTAAAGCTAAAGGAGTGGTTTCCAGCTCTGAAATTGTAATTTTATTAGCCTTTCTGGGCTGATTTCTATCCCTTTCAGCTTTCTGGCTTAAAAATGCATGTGTTTGCACATTTTTCGCATCATGCAGCACTACGAGGCTACAGTTAAACTATTCCAGGTGCCAGAAAGTCTGCTCTTCAAATTTTCCGTTAGAACTAGCTGGTTTCTCAGTAGTAGCACTAAAATCTGAACCCCTGTGACTAGCACTTGCTCTAGAACCTGCTGGAAAGCACTAGGAAGCCTGAAACTGATACAAGCACTCAACTCTCCTTGTCAATCAGGAGAAATTAATAGTTTGCTCTAAACAGCGTATAATTGCAAAGAACCTTGCAAAGGTAAGGGAAAACAGCTCTTAAACTTTACAAAAAAAGCACCTAAAGAGGCATGTCCAAGGGTCAGCTTCCGGTGATTTATCCTGTCCACCTGGTGAATCTGGGCATACTGGGGCAATACGGCAACTACCTCATGTACACAGACAATCCTCTCCTCCTACCACCCAACACTACAACCTGCAAGAGATGCACTTACATAGCCAAACTGGAAGCAAAGCTCTCTCCGGCCAAGATTGTGCTAGACAGTCAAGAGGAGAAGGTTAACACCTGCACTACACCTCAAGCAACTCATAGCCCTTCAAAACCCACACCATCAACACCCACACATAGCAACACTAAACCCACATATGCAGAGGCCCTTAACATTAACCTGCCCAAGCAACAAGGACATCTGAAGCTGAAACGCAAACAAACACCAGTCACAACCAAAGTGACACATAGCTCACAACACCAGTGTGCCACCCAACAACATCCCCTAAGGCAAGACAATGTACCCAACACTTTAGTCATAGGTGACTCTATAGTCAAGCACAGTGATGTCCCACTCACAAGGCTGAACAAGGAGAAAATTACAGTCAGCTGCCTGTCGGGGTGCCAGGATCTGCCACATAACGCATGCACTCAAGTCACTCCACAACAAGTATAAATACGACTCTGTCATTGTCCATGCTGGAGTGAATGACTTGAGACGTACCTCCATGGACTACATGAAAAGAGACATGGAAGAGCTCTTGGATCATGTGGCACAGGCAGGTATGACCCTAGCCCTAAGCAGCATCCTGCCTTCGCCCAGAATGATACCACAGTATAAGGACAAAATGATTGACTGAAACAATTGGCTAAGCTTCTGGTGTCATTCATAGGGGATCCAGTATTTGTCTGCCTGGGAAGACATGATCGACAAACCACGATGCTTTGCCAGAGATGGTCAGCACCTGTCACCCCTGGGATTCAAGTTACTAGCTAAAGCTCTTGCCACCCCCATAGTGCCTTTTTTAGGCAAAGTTCAAAGGATAAAACCACCACCGTAACAGATACAGGCATGCAAAATCTGAAGGTAATGCCACTCAATGCTAGAAGTCTAAACCTCAAAATGCACTCTCTCGAGGCACTCCTAAAAATGGAGAATATCGATATCTGTGCAGTAACTGAGACCTGGTTCAAGGCTCCAGAGACCCCCCTGTAATACCAGGCTACAACTTTTACCACACTTTTTGGCCACAAAACCAAGACCGAAACACTAAAGGTGGAGGAGTATCCATATTCACCAAGGATATTCACACCTCCAGGCTAGTTGCCCAACACAATGCATCTGAAATTCTCCAGGTGCAACTAACACTAGGTAAGACTGCAATCCAAATTGTAGCTACAGACCCCCCACCATGCCCCAAGATTCTCACTACACCTTTCTAAACATACTGGAAAATATTAAGATACAACCAAACACCCTAATACTGGGTGATTTCAACTACCCTGCCATTAAATGGGAAAACTACTTGGGTATCAACTCCTTTTCCGAAGAGTTCTTGGAATTCATAAATTCCAATGCCCTGGATCAACTAATCCATTGTCCCACCAGGGGCTCCAGTATCCTAGACCTGGTCATTACCAACATGGGAGATAGACGCTCCACACCAGTGGTCACCCCCTCATTGGTCAGGTCTGACCATAAGCAAATCACCCTTGACATCCACATCCCACCCCCCCACCCCCCCTAGTAAGGAAACCTCCTTAAAAAACTTCTCCAAAGCCAACTTCATGCTACTGAAGTCAGAAGTGGCAAACTTCACAACACCCATGCAGACTTGATCTGAAAGTTCGACTGCAGAATCCTACACTATGGCACTGTATGAACACATCCACTCGTGCATGAATCGTGCCATTCCAAATAGAACCAAGATGTTCTTCTCCAAAAAAAGGAAGCCAATCTGGTGGTCCCCTGCTATAAACAAACTATACAACAGAAGGAAGAAACTGTTGCAGAAAAGAGGAAAATCCCAGGATGCAAAAAAACTCCCTCACCAGCCTCAGTAAGAAGCTGAGATCCCTCATAAAATCCTCAAAAGCTAGTTACGAAAATAAAATTGCCAAAGATTCCAAAGACAACCACAAGGCATTCTATAGTTATGTCAAGAATCTAAATGGCAATGCTCAGATCTGCTCTGAGCTACAACAGAATGGCATTAAATATACTGATCCCAAGGATATTGCCAATATCCTGGCAGATCGATTTAGTGCCAGCTTCACCCCCCTTTCACCCACTAAAGGGCCCATCTCAATACCAAAAGATTGCCAAATTCCGGTAATCACGGCCACACAGGTAGAAACTGCACTATCCAAAGCTAAGAATACAGCATCCATGGGACCAGATGACATCCCGGGCTGTGTACTACATGAACTACAAAATGAACTGGCACCTCACCTAAGTGTCATGTTTAATCATAGCCTCACCTCAGGCTTCGTGCCCACTGAGTTGCGCACAGCTACAGTTATCCCACTCCACAAGGGGGGGATCCGCCTTGGATCCCGGGAACTACCGTCCCATCAGTCTGACAAGCCTGATCTGCAAGGGCATAGGTTCATAGGTTGGTACTGGGCTATCTGCCCGAAGGCATATATTAGCCCAGCCAGGTTGTGCGGCATTCACCTCCCCTTTAGTGGTTCCCTAGACCCTTGTACTAGCAGCTAGTACCCTTGGCCCCTATCTAGTAGTGCTGTTGGTGTGATCCCGGTGTGAACTTTCTGTTACCCATCCACTCATCAAGGTTCCTCTTGAAGAGTGATAGTGAGGGGCTCTGTCTTATGTAGATCGGGACCCTGTTCCATAGTAAGGGAAGTCTGTGTGAAGGGAATCTATCTCTCCAGCATGTTCTATTCATTGTTGTGTTGAGGTTTATATCACTAGAGCTTGTAGCTCGAGTAGATTTGGTTTTGCTAAGATGGAGCATGTTCAACATTTCTGGGTTGGACATGGCTCTGTACGTTAGACAGAGATCGCCTCTGAGAAAGCAGTATGCAACAGAGAACAGTCTTAGCTTTTTCAGTCCTGCTGCATAGGGCAACGGTTTGAGGTCAGTAATCTACTTGGTTAGGTACCTCTGTGGTCTCTCCAGCTGCAGGAGATGTCTAGCCAGGTACATTCCAATTGGTGCATTGTACTCAATAATGGGTCTGATGAGGGAAGAGTAGAGGGGCACCATTACATCCTTAGATCTTGATGAGAACCCTTTCGTGATCAGATGGGTCACATAGAAGGATTTTCTAACCACTTTGGCAACATGGTTATCAAAGGAAAACTGACTATCTACTTGGGTCCCTAGATCCCTTATTTCTTCAGATTTCAGGGGATTACCTCCTATGTTATAGTTTGCGGGTACTCTGTTTTTTCCAAAGGGGATTACTACGCATTTTTTGCATTTAGCTTGAGACCATGGCTTTGACACCATGCATCAGTCTCATTTAGGCCCTTCTGGAGGATCTCCATGTCGGCCGGAGACTCTGTTATAGCACCCAGTTTGCAGTCGTCCGCAAACTTAAGTCAGCCACAGCCCTTCCGTGCTTGCCTGTACTTCTGAGAAGTATATGCCAAACAGGAGGGGCCCCAGGACAGAGCCCTGAGGCACACCACTCGTTACTGGTCTGGATTCGGACATAGATCCCGCTACTCTTACTTTATGGGATCTGTCTGAGAGCCAGTTTGCAATCCATCTTGTGATGTAAGGGTTTATGCCCAGGCTGGTGAGATTATCAATAATACCTGAATTGGGGAATAGTGTCAACTGCTTTAGCAAGGTCAAGGTAAGCCGTGTGTACCTCCTTTCCCTTATCTATAGCCTGAGTAACTGTCTCAAAGAAATCCACCAGGATGCATGGAATGCATTATCATGGAACTTATAAACAAAGACATTGGCAACCTTCAAACACTGGACACCACCCAGTTTGGGTTTGTGAAGGGCCAGTCTAGTCTCCTGAATCTGATTGACTTCTTAGAATCAGTCTCCAGAGCTGTGGACGAGGGTAAGGCGGTCCACACAGCCTATGTGGATCTCGCCAAGGCCTTCGACACCATCCCCCACTCTGGAATTATAGATAAACTTACTTAGCTGGGCATAAATCTCTACGTCACTTGATGGGTTGCCAACTGAGTTACTGACAGAACCCAGACTGTAAAAGTAGCCGACTCTAAATCCAGCTCCAGACAAGTGACAAGTGGAGTACCTCAGGGTTCAGTCCTGGGACCATTCTTGTTTGTCATTTACTTCTCTGAAGTACAGGCCAACACTAAGGGACTCTGGCTAACAAAGTTCACAGATGACTGCAAACTGGGAGCCATTATTGAATCCCCAAATGATGTGGATATTCTACAAAAGGGCCTTACAGAAACAGATTCCTGGTGCCAGAGCCATTGGCTCAAGCTTAATGCCAAGAAATGTATAGTTATCCCTTTTGGAAAAAAACATGTACCCATGAATTACCACATAGGTGGCAGGACACTAAACATCGAAAGTGTGATGAGAGCCTTAGAGACACAGGTGAACAGTGGTCTCACTTTCGATAACCACATCGCCACAACAGTCAGGAAATCCTTGTATGTGGCACACCTCATCACTAAGGGCTTTTCATCCAGAAAAAAGAAGGTCATTGTCCCACTGTACTCATCCCTCATTAGACCCATTATAGAGTATAATGCCCCATTTAGTATGTACCTCACAAGACATCTGCAACAGCTGGAAAGGCAACAGAAATACCTCACTAAAAGAATCGCAGGCCTAAAGTAGATGCCATATGCTGACCATCTAAAAAAATTCCAGCTATACTCTGTGCCATATCGTCTACTCAGAGGCGAACTCTGCTTAACATACAAGGCCATGTCAAACCCTGAGTTGTTGGACATGCTCCACTTAAAGAAGTCACACGCTCCAGGGATCTAAACCTTGTCATCACAATGAACAAAACATGCTGGAGGGATAGGTTCCTGACCCAGAGAGGCTCCTGACCCAGAGACTCCCCATACTCTGGAATAGACTGCGCATACATGTCAAGCAGAGCGCCTCATTGGCCCTCTTCAAAAGGAACCTTGATGATTGGATGGGAGATAGGAAATTCACCCCAGGGATCATATCAGTCGCCCTGCTAGACAGGGGTCCAGAGAAGTAAATATTGTTGGAAGAAATATCCAGGGAATTGTTATGGCTAGGCTTGTATAGGCCCTAGGGCCGATAGCAGAACCTATCTGCTGCTTGGGAGTGAGCCCCAGGCATTTGCCATCACCATGCCCCACTCATAAGCAACTTCCAGGAGTTGGGCAAGGAATAAGGCTTTGGAATACCCATGCTTTTATGTTGTTATATTTCAGATATTTAGGGTATATAGTTTCTTTACCCTCCAAAGATGAAGAATACCTAACGTAGGTAGAGAACGTCCCTTATCCTCTTGCTGTATTCATTCTTATGCATTTATTTTTTCTGATGCTATTTCCTTATTTCACAAGCTTGTTCAGCACATGATAGCCAACAACCAAGAAAATTGTAAGAGATAATGTGGCATGCGAAGACAGCTCTGTCTCTGTATGTCAGTTAGGAGATTCATTTTTGGCAGCTTTAGCCTACATGGTACTAGCGGTGTGAGCACCTTTTCCTCTTTCCGCAAACACACACACACACTCACCAAGGTGTCAGCACTGAGTGCACAACTTTGTTATCTCTCTCCATGTCCTTTGAGGAATGACTGTGTATGGGTTCCTTTTTCCAATAGGAGGAGTTTCTTCCTACCTTCATCAGAATCTTCTGTTATTAGAGAGACTGCAGAATAGGAGGCTCCCAATCATATACTTATTAAGACAATTGTGTTTTTTCTTCTTCCTTTTCCTCTTCTTCTGCCTTTTCTTTCTGGTGAAGACTGTGAGGGTAATGAGGTTCATTGTCTTGTAGCCTTCTTATACCTGTCCTGGTTGAGACATCTAACTGTGGTACTGTCCTCAAAATACTCCATTAAGCCTGGAATGGAAAGTCAATCTTTTTTTGTGTAGCATTGTATAATAACCCTTTTCTGCAGTATTTAAATACTTCTCTTAATTCTCTACTAATATACAGTATCATCCCTTTCCCTTTATAATTATCATTTTAATGTCTAACAAATCAGCAGTTTTTTGGTATCCCTTATTTTCAGACGTGAGCATAGTTACACTCTTCAGCAAAGTTTCTTAGGTTTCTAAACAGTAGATAAAAACCTTACCTCTGTAACAAAAAAGGACCGCATATTTAAACATATAAACAGTCCTTTTCAAGTGTCCTCCTAATGTTCACAATTTTAATTGTTTACAGTGAGCATCATTAAAATAAAAAAAGAAAATACAGACTGGTGATAAAATACACCTCAATGTCCATAATCTTTATTTACTTTATTTATTAACACTGTTGACTAGGTTAGTCCCATTAGGTCAGTGGCTTCTTTTCAGGGGAGACCTGAATTGTTTGTTCATACTCACTAGGGGAAATTTGGCCAGGCCATTAAGAACTTTCCCTACTGTTTTTGATAATTGTCATGGGCTTTCTTACATTCACCTCAGCAGATGTGCCTTGGTTTAACGTCTCATCCGAAGGATGGATCTTCACTTCCACATCCTTGCATTCACCAATATAGTTGGTGCCCTGTCACACATCTGTATTTTCTAAGCCCTGAAACAAAAAAAAGAAAACATGGTATAGAAATCCAGTGCGCTAAATGTTTTTTCTTCTCAGCTTACTACTATCACAGTAAATGTAGTATAATAATCTACTTGTTATTTTTCTACCTGTAATACTGGAGTACACTCTTATGGAAGTCTCCCTTAACTGTTGTTAGCCATAAAGATTTTGCCAGAATTTAGATCTTTAATCCCGTTAATCATTGCTAGTTTTACATCTTCCACAGATTGAGGTCTTTATAACATATCATCTATTGCTAGTGTCTCCTGCTATAAATTTCAGTCATTACACAGCTGTTGAACTTTTTTACTCTCTTGCATTTCACTCCTCCACATAACGTTGCTATGCCACTTTATATTCCTTCTTTCTCTCACACTCCGTTTGCCCATCCTTTTTCTCTCTGCTTTCTGCAATTTCATATATTAACAGTGCTCTTTCTGTAACAGTTTCTGCTAGTGCTTTATAATGAATTTCTATACTTTTCACTTTCTGTGGCATTCCTTTCCTACAAGCTGTCTGTAACTTGTGCAGCTGCTACTTACTGGTGCCTTATCAAGCCTCTCTCACTGATTGTTTTTAGAAACACACTAAACTAGGTGGAAGACCCTAGCCATATGTAGGTTTGCTTTACCCCTCTACCCTGTCCCCAATTTCCACGCACACCTTTACTCTAAATGTATATTATCTCTTTTCCTGCCCACAGCATCTCAAACACCAATCCATTACATATGCATCATTGCACATCATTAAACCGCTTCCATCAGTCCAACTGACCCATCACCATAATAGATGTCATTAACTCAGCTTTTCAGAACATCCTTCACTTTGACATTTTCTTTCACCTACCTCAGTCACCAATCCCTAGCCATTTTACTACTCCCTTATTATAAATACATCCCCTCCCCACCTTTCTCTTATAACTACTCAAATAACTTCTCCCCACCCCTCTTACTACTCCTCTACTACTCTAATCATTTTCTGTGTATTACTTTATGCTGCCTCAATCAGTACTGACCCAAATGCTAGTAATAACCCCTCTCCTACTGCTTGCACGCCTCACTACATGTCACTGCTATCTCTGTATCATCTACTTGAAACCCTTTTTACGATTTTTGCAAACACATGGGATCGAGGTGTCACTTCAGCAGTGACAGTCATGTAGAAGATTCACACCCTTTGTACCAAATCAAATTATTCAATCTCTTGTCTCACAATCTCTTCATGCAAGTCACTCTAAATCTCCCCATCTGTGTCATTCTTCTTATATTCAGCTTCATAAGCAAACCTACTTACATTATCACTCTTTAATCCATAAGTTAGACCCCAAACACACGTGAAATACAAACTGGCTCGTTCTATTTCATTATATATGCATATCTCTTGCACTGTCATGGACATTCATTCTGACCCTAGACCCTCTCAGCAACCTCCCCCACATGTATGCCATCTGCAAAAAAATAATACTCTCTGACATTCCATCTCATCTGGCAACAAAAGAAGTATGTGTAGTAAGTTTTTTCTGAAAAGCATCCTTGGATAGCTGTCTACAGCCCAGATATATTAGTCCTAACTAAAACTTGGCTTAGACCAGAAATTAAAATTAAAACAAAATACTACCTTAAGGTTTCAATATTCTAAGAGCAGACAGAACTAAAATAAGTGGTGGATTGACAGTTATCTACCCCAACACACTGGAATTCTCTATCCCTATAGTCTTTCCCCTTTGTCATTAACATTGAACCTCTCACTTCCTTCTTAAAAAATTAACTTCCACAAACATGTATGCATTATTACTGAATATATAGGTTCATAGGTAGGTACTAGGCTATCGGCCCAAGGGCCTACGTAAGCCTAGCCAACAAGATTCCCTGGCTTACGCCACCAAAGAAATCTATTTTCCTGTGCCACTGTCGAGCAGAGACACAGAAGTGATCCCTGGGGTGTATTTCCTATTTCCCATCCACTCATCAAGATTTTTCTTGAAGAGTGCTAATGAAGAACTTTGCTTGACATAGATGGGTAGCCTGTTCCAGAGTATGGGAAGACTGGGACAGGAATCTATCCCTCCAGCATGTCCTGTTTATTGTGGTGACAAGATTTAGGTCCCTAGAGTGTGTAGCTCAGAGGGATTGGGATTTCTTTAGGTGTAGCATGTCCAACAGCTTTGGGTTTGACATAGCTTTATATGTTAGGCAGAGATCAACTCGGAGTAGATGATATGCTACGGAGTAAAGCTGGAGTTTTTTGAGGTGGTCAGTGTAGGGCATTTGTTTGAGGCCAGTAATCCTCTTTGTGAGTTACTTCTGTGGCCTTTCCAGCTGCTGCAGATGTCTTGTGAGGTACATTCCAAAAGGGGCGTTATGAGTGTCGAGTAGAGGGGAACAATGACCTCTTTTTTCCTGGATGAGAACCCTTTTATGATGAGATGTGCCACGTAGAAGGACTTCCTGACTACTGTGGCGATGTGTCTGTCAAAGGAGAGACTACTGTTCACCTGGGTCCCAAGGTCTCTTATCACACATTTGGTGTTAAGTAGATTGCTGCCTATGTGGTAGTTCATGGGTACAGAGTTTTTACCAAAAGGGATGACACTGCACTTTTTGGCATTGAGCTTGAGGCCATGGCTCTGACACCAGGCATCTGTCTCAGCGAGGCCCTTCTGTAGGATGTCCACATTATTTGGGGACTTGACTATGGCTACTAGTTTGCAGTCATCTGCGAACTTTGTTAGCCAGAGGCCTTCTGTGTTAGCCTGTACTTCAGAGAAGTAGATACCAAACAGGAAAGGTCCCAGGACGGAACCCTGTGGTACTCCACTTGTCACTGCTTTGAGGTCAGATTTGGAGTCTGCAACTTTTACATTGCGGGTTCTGTCAGTGAGCCAGTTGGCAACCCATCTTGTGACATGGGGATTTATACCTAGTTTAGTGAGTTTAGCTATAATTCCAGAATGGGGGATGGTATTGAAAGCCTTGGCGAGGTCAAGATAGGCTGTGTGGACCACCTTACCCTCATCTACGGCTTTGGTGACTGCCGTAAAGAAGTCAATCAGGTTCAAGAGGCATGATCTGCCTTTCACAAACCCGAACTGGGTGGGATCCAGAGTTTGGAGGTTACCATTGTCTTTGTTTATGAGTTCCATGATGATGCGTTCCTTGGCCTTGCAGACCAGGCTTGTCAGGCTAATAGGTTGATAGTTCCCGGGATCAGTGGTGGCTCCCCCTTTGTGGAGTGGGATAACTGTTGCTGTGCACCACTCAGTGGGCACAAAGCCTGATGCGAGTCTATTATTGAACATGGTGCTTAAGTGGGGAGCCAGTTCATTCTGAAGTTCATGTAAAATGCAGCCTGGGATGTTGTTTGGTCCCATGGATGCTGTGTTTTTGGCTTTAGAGAGTGCAGCTTTTACCTGCGTAGTTGTGATTACAGGGACTCTGCATTCTTCCTGTATAGATATGGGCCCTTTAGGTCCCATGGATGCTGTGTTTTTGGCTTTAGAGAGTGCAGCTTTTACCTGCGTAGTTTTGATTACAGGGACTCTGCATTCTTCCTGTATAGATATGGGCCCTTTAGGGGGTGGGGGGTAAAGTTAACACTGAACCTATCTGCCAGGATGTTGACAATATCAGTTGGTTCTGTAATTTTCGTGCCTTTGTGCTTTAACTCAGAGCAGAACTGGGTGTTGCCATCGAGATTCTTGACATAGCTGTAGAATGCTTTGTGGTTGTCCATAGAATTAGAGGCGATTTTGTTTTCATAGCTAGCTTTGGAGGATCTTATAAGGGATCTCAGCTTCTTACTGAGGCTGACCAGGGAGCTCCTCCACTCATGGGATTTTACTCTCTTTTGCAACAGTTTCTTCCTTCTGTTGTACAGTTTGTTTATGACAAGGGACCACCAGATTGGCTTCCTTTTTTTGGAGGATAGTGTCTTGGTTCTTTTTGGGATAGCACGATCCATGCACTCGTATAAGTGCTTAGAGAGTGCATTTGTGTAGGAGTCAGCAGTTGTAACTGTATTGCCCATCTGCATGGGTGTCATGAAGTTCACCACTTCTGTCTTAAAAAGCATGAAGGTGGCTTTGGAGAAATTTTTTACCGTGGTTTCCTTAATGGGGGGCGAGATGTGGATATCAAGGGTGATTAGCTTATGGTCGGATGGGACCAACGAGGAGTTAACTTCAGTTGTGGAACACCGGTCACTCATGTTGGTAATGACTAGGTCTAGGATATTGTTGCCCCTGGTGGGGGTGTGGATAAGTTGATCCAGGGCATTGGAATTTATGAATTCCAGAAACCGTTGAGCTAAGGAGTTGGTACACGAGTAGTTTTCCCAGTTAATGGTGGGGTAGTCGCCCATTATTAGGGTGTTTGGTTGAACCCTAATATTTTCCACTACATCAAGAAAAGAGGAGTGGGAATCGTGGGGCATGGTGGGGGATCTGTAGCAAGCTACAATTTGGATTGCAGTTTTGCCCAGAGTTAGTTGCACTTGGATAACCTCGGATGCATTATGCTGAGCAGCTATCCTGGTGGTGTGGATATCCTTAATGAATATGGACACACCTCCGCCTTTGGTGTTTCGGTCCAGGTTACATGGCCGAAAAGTGTGGTATGAGTTATAGCCTGGTAGTGCAGGGGTGCTCTCTGGAGCCTTGAATCAGGTCTCAGTCACTGCACAGATATTGATGTTTTCCATTTTAAGGAGTGCCTCGAGTGAGTGCATTTTGAGATTTAGACTTCTAGCATTGAGTAGCATTACCCACAGTTTTTGCTTTCCTGTTACTGTTACGGTGGTGAATTTGTTATTTGAACCTTGCCTAAAAAAAGGCACTATAGGGTCAGCAAGAGCCTTAGCCAGTATCCGGAATCCCTTAGAAACAATATCCCTACTGACTGAAGATATCTTCTCCTGGGCTTCTATTAACATCCTTCATGAAACCAATTATCCTCTGTGTTTTAAATGTATACTGGTCCGGAATTTGCTTAGCGTCGCCTTTAATAACCTTAAACCTGCATGGTTTTACTTAAATAATTCAGACCTCAGCTAGATGTAATAAAGGTGCCAGTAGAACATCCATTCTTATCTTAACTTATTTTATTTATTTATAAATATTTGATGACCAGGTGGGTATACTGGTTTGTTGATCCTTTCCATCATCATGACCTGGGTTAAAACAATAATATTGCTACATATACACTGGTTGCAATAGCATATAAGACTTTGCAATAGCACATAATTTAGTTTGTATTTACAACATTTTATTATTTTTATCAAATTAGTTTAACAATTATCATCAGCAGAATGGTTAATGGAATAATTTTATAGCAGTGTCATGAATATGATAAAATATAGGCGTGTGAACTTAGGCTGTAGATGATTGTCACTGTTAAAGTGACACCTTGAACCCATGTATAAAAATGGGAAAAAGGAGTTGTGGATGGATGGTTAGGCCTATGATTTATTGGCTATTTGCTGTTGTCTCTAAAGCAGTTTCAAGTGGATGATTCAAAGAGACGTTCTTTTAAGTGTTTTCTTGAAGTCGTGTATGGATTTTTGCTTCTGTGATCAAGTGGTTCGAGGTAGAAGGTCCCAGTATAGAGAAAGCTCTTTTTCCAAGTTCAGTTTTGAATCTTTGATGTGCCAGGGTGAGAGAGCTATCCTGTGAGCTTCTCACTTCATATGAGCTTTCAAGAATAGGAAGTTTATTTTAGAGGTGGACAGTAGCCTTGTTTTATGACCATTGTAGATATTGTGCCTAAGAGAAAAGTAGCCCTATCTGTCACTGGGAGCTATTTGTTATCTGTATGTACAGAACATTGGAGGAAAAGGATCAGCCAGGAGGATAAATTTGCAGATTTTATTAAGTGATGTTTGCATTTTGTTGTTATTATATACTGAATGTTAGACTGGTGAAGATATTCTGTATTCAAGTTTGGGGGTTAGTGCATTCTTAGTGATAGCTATGTGGGCTTTCGGGGAAAGCACGAGCAAGACTTTGTAGCAAAGTTCAAGTTTTGTTAATACCGTGTTTGTTATACAGTCTGTATGAGCAGTAAAGGATATACAATGGCCAAGGATAAGGCCCAGATAGTTTTCATCAGTAGCTTTCACAGTAGTGTTGCCTTTATTGTCTCTTATATGCATGAGAGGAGTATAGGGTGATTTATTTGAGGGAAAGATCTTTACATTAATTTTCTTGTAGTTGATTAGAAGTCTGCTGCAATATGTCCAGTTACCCAATTTAGTAAAGTCTTGATAGAGCTTATTTTGTAGTTCTGAATGGTTATTACTGGATTGTCACAAAAGTCTGTCATCTGCATATATAACCCAATTTGAGAATTAGAATTTAAGGTCATTGATAAAGAGGGAGATTAGCAGTGGTCCTAGAAAAGAGCTATGTGGCACTCCTGTGTTTAGAAGGCCATTGTAGGATCGAGATTTGTTGTAACATAAGATCTATTCTTTAGATAACTGAAACCAATGAATAGTACTGAGTCCAAAGTTGAATTTAGCTAGCTTGTTAAGAAGAAGCATGGTATGATTCAATTGCAAAGACCCTGGTTATATCTATAAACACCCCTGCTGTGGTGTTCCTTTCATTCTTGTTGTGATATATGCTAAATGGTAGCCATTCTGAGAGCAGTGAGAATGCAGAATGAATTGCAAAAAACATGCTGTGATTTCACACCCAAATAACATAATCTCTGTAGGAACCCTGACAGATAAGTTAAGTAACCATCTTCCCACTGTTTCTAAAAGATCCAACACCAACTTCACTAAATAGCATCACTGTATCATAGTTGGCAACATATTCAAATTTAGTACTAATGCTTTAATTGCTGCCCTGGAGAAGTATGCCCACTGGCTAATGTAGTACAGAATTCAACAAAGTGTTCCTAAATATTCTAAATTAACCAGCTATTCTGAGGTGAGAGGGAGTCATATCCAACTTTTCCTTGGCTACCTCCAGACAGCTTATGAGAATCAGGGACAAAGCCTGACCTACTTGGCAGAAAACCAAAACCCATTAAAGTATACAGTCTTTAGACAACAAAACACTCACCATGTATATGATTAAACCCATGAAAAAAACTTTCTGTACAACCACACAAAAAAACAAAACAATTCTAAGGTCATCTGGCCATCCATACACAACCTCTTGAACCCTGGTCATGTCCCTCAGGCAACTCCTTTCACTGACAACAAATCAGACAGCAGTGCCTGTTAATTCCATCAACACTTTCTATACTCTATGGTGAGACTCATTATTGAAAAGCTCCCTAGGGATCTCCAAATTCCCTGTCTTCAATCTACTAATTCCGGCTCTCATACCAGTTCCTACTTTCAGTGTTAAAACACTAATCGTAAGTTAAAACTAACACTTGCAGTGAATAATCTCCCTGCAGAGTGTATTAAAATTATTGCAGACATTCTTGCATATCCTGTTAATATTGTGATAGGATGATCCATTCAAGAAAGTTATGCCCCAGCCATCTAGGGGAAAAAACATACATCCTACTAATTCATAAACGTGACAACTTCACTGACTTCTGCAGATGAAGACTAATAAGTATACTGTCTTCATTATCTAAAATTCTAAAAAAATGCTTACAAAAACTACTACTCAGTCATTTCACTGATGATACTCTGTCTCCTACTCAGGCCAAATCATAGCATCACCATAGCTCTTCTAGCTTCATTAGTACTGCCAATATTAGCATACACCATGATAACCTAGTCTCATCCCCCTTTCTTTATTTATCAAAAGCCTTTGATACCATCTATCAACAAAAAATTTGAACTATTTCATTCCTCCCTCTCCTAGTTCAGCAGCTACATCTCTAACTGATCCCAAGCATTTGTATGACAGAAGATTACCTCGCCTTCTCTTAGTCTCATTCCGGGTCCCAGCAGCATCCATTATAGGTCCCTTTCTTTTTAATGTATTTATTATTGACTTACAGTTATCAACCACAAAATCAAGATTATTCAGTATGCAAATCATTCTATAGTCATGGGCACTGAATACAAGTAAAACATTATCGTTTGTTGAATCATGTCCAAGTAGCTCTCAGCTGTTCTTAAATAAAAAAAATGCAGTTCACTCTTAAATCTGTCTCCAGCAGAAAGTCACTCTTCAGTATTTCTGTAGCTATTTAAAAAAATAATTCAATTTTTAGGAGTTAGTAATAGACGGTAACTTGTAATTTGATGTACATATCTTGCAAATAGTCAAAAAGATTCAGGCTGCTGCACAGCCCTAAACCAGTCTCATACTGATATTTCTAGAACAATTATTGCTTCAACATATTTTCTTCCAACACTGTTTGCTGCTTTTGTCTTTATTGAGCTGGATGCAGATATAAAATGTAAACTGGAAACAGTCCTACAATAAAATCACTAGATTTACTGCTAATGACACTCAAAGGTCTCATCACTGCTTGGCACTAAAAAAACTTGATTAACTTATCCCAGAATATGACTTATAATCAACTACTTGTCATAAATGATCTTGTATACAGACCAGAAAAATGCCTAGCTTTAAAGAACCTCATACAGCAGTACTCGTATCTAAGTCTGAACTGTCATTCTTCTTTCTCTCTGTTAGACATGTAGGTAAGTTCTAGGCTAGCTGCCCTTTCAAGCCATTTTAACCCTAGCCAGTTTCCATTTTGGTACTTGAATTAACCTATCCCGTTTGATGATATATTGACCTTTAATCATCTAATTCTGGGTCTACTTCACCCTGTTGAAGGTCGTCAATATCGAAGCTGATATTGTCGGCACTAAAATGTCGAAAGCGAAAGTCATCGCGTGTATAAGCGGAAATCTCCGTAGGGGAGATTTCCATTTACTGTAGTGTAGTGCAATCTTGAATTTGGTATATTTAAGTAGCGGGGGGTGTGGGGGGTGCAGACGGCCTTGCCCCTCTGCATAGAGCAATTTGTGTTGTGTTTGGGTGGTTTGTTTTTTTTTTTTTTTTTTTTTTTGTGTGTGTGTGTGTGTTCGATGTTCAGGGGTTTTGACATTTTCGTGTCAATTACGCTGTCGACAGTTTGAGTTTTTGACAGCGTAATATAAACGCTTTAACTCTCACATGAAACAATGCCTCATTGATTCATGACCATGCTCCTATCATCCCCTGATTAATCCTGTTCTCTAGTACGCTACTTTTTCTTGACACTAATTTAATAAGGAAGCATACAAATATTGCTTGGCACAGATGCTATTATAAATGACAGATACCATTTATTAGTCACTAACTTCATATTTTAAGCATACTAAAGGTGTTTGTTACAATGCTTACAGTAACTGGTTTTATGTTATTTGCACTTCTCCAGTGGACTTGAATAATATATCTCATTATCAAACTGACCAGCTTTAAAGCAATATCATCTAGTATGCTGCTCTATATATTTCATATGTATCTATACCTGCTCATTGTTAGTAAAGATGTTTTATTTCTAAATGGTGTTTCTGTAATACTTATAAATCTGATTAATATTAGTGGAGCTTTTCTACTCGGGCCTCTGCAAAACGGGATTAAGTGCGCAGTCAGACTTTCCTGGTAAACAAATGCAAATAAATAAATAAACCCGTACAGTAGACATCCCATTTGACTTTATCTTCATCTCAGCAAACAGTATATGAAAGATCAAAACACCATATCAGCAATGAATATATATCCAGTAATGCAACAGTTTAATTCTGGTGAACTATTAGGGGAAACAGTCTTTTGCCACCATCTCACATTCCCAAAAGAAAATGAAAATCTTGATTTCTTTCTTCAACCTCATTGTGCACATTACATTAATTCTGTACACAGAGATTACTTGATTTCACTACATGCTTCATGGAAAACCTCTGATCATGTTCCTCACATTGGTGGCTAAGAATTAATAAATAACTTCATGACTGTTGAAATAAACACCTTTAGCACTGCAGGGCATGACTGGTTTACACATGATTTTACATTTTAGCACTCATTAATAATCTCTGTAAAATGAGAACTCTGCACTGTGGTAGTCTGTGAGAAAACATGATCTGCGTAAACTGTCCAACCTTCGGTTGAACTAATTTTTCCCCGGGTTGTTCAATCTGCCAAAGAACTAGCTCTTTTTCATACCACATAACACACTGCACTAAAATCAACCTAGGTTTTCTTGTAGTCTGTTCAGCTGCAACCATTGCCAGTTGATAATCCTTCTCAGTGAGAACCACAAAAAGAAGCAAAAACCAATAAAACCAAAATCCAAGGCAATGAATGCAGCAAGGAATCCGTAATGGGAAAAACAATAGTTTAATCCAAAGACCGTTAAAAACTCTCTGAACAACAGTTACAAAAGGTCAGACCACAAAAAACAATTCAAGTTAAGCGCGCTTTCACTTTGCCAATACAAAGCTTCATCAGAACTAAGATCACCTGATGCAAGGCATTTAAATACATACATTGTAATTGATCACTTTGAACTCTTAAAAAGACATGACACCTTACTAAAACTCTGATGTCAAAGCTATTAAGCCATAAAAAAAATATGCAAATCAAAATAATTGTATATATATATATATATATATATATATATATATATATATATATATAGTAAATAACTTTGCCATGTAATTCATCCTAACATAAAAAATAATAATAAAGGTGTATAAACATGTTATAAAAATGCATAAACCAGCACTTATATGTAACTATCTAGTTAAATACATAACATCTAAAACAATTAAAACAGTTTGCGTTTGATCAGTTGTATCCTTGTAAATATCTTAACCATATCTAACATAACTCAGTTATTGCACAATTCCCTAATGAATAAATAAATGAAATCAATCCACGTAATAAGAACTAAACAAATAGAGCACCCCGAGACAACCATCATCATCTGACAATTTTGCTGTAAAAAAATAACAATTAATTGCATAAATACTTAACAACCCCGTTCAAAAATGATAATGTCACAACTTTGCCCACCTTAGTTTCAATACACTAGTAATACTAATGTAGTCATTTAGACCCGGGGGTGTACCAGCGTCAATTTTTAGCTGCCAAAATAATTCTCTAAACTCGACCCTGGACTCCCAGTTGCCACCTCTGGGATCCATTGCCACTTGTTCTAGTACGGCAAATTTAATGTTCATATTGTGACAAAATAATGAATTTTGTAAAAAGCATTAGATTCTTTTTCTTTATTAATTTCATAAAAATGTTCGTAAATTCTTTTTCTCAGGGTTCGTGTAGTTTTTTTGTATATAAAAACTATTACAACTTACACATATACCAATATAGACTATTCTCCTCGTACCACAATTGTAGTAATTAGAAACTGAAAACCTAATTCCTCTAGAAGGAATATATATATATATCTTTCTGTTGTAAAATGTGTTCACATTGACGACAAGCACCGCATTTAAAAGTGCCCCTTTTAGATCTGTTTGTCACGGCCTGCTGAATACCGTTCTTCTCAAATATATCCTTTAAATTCATACCTCTTCTTCTGATAAAGGAGGGCTGTGTAGGTATATATCTCCCTTCAGTTGAACTAATTTTTCCCCAGGTTGTTCGATCTGCCAAAGAACTGGCTCTTTTTCATACCACATAACACACTGCACTAAAATCAACCTAGGTTTTCTAATAGTCTTTTCAGCTGCAACCATTGCCAGTTGATAATCCTTCTCAGTGCCTAAAGGTTTCTTGGAGAACCCCATCCAAAGAGACAGGTCAAATTTTTACAAACTCTACAGTCTTGATTCTTTCTCACACTCCAACGCTTCACTTATTCTTAGATTTCTTCTTCAGGCTTTTTTAAATACCTTTATTGAAATGTTACTTCTGACATAGGCAAACATACATTTATTCAAAACGAAACAAGCCATGGAGGACTTCCAAGATGGCTGCACATTGAGTAATAGCTTAATTCTTAGCTCTCCCAGTGTGAAAACAGAAACGTATCAGAGGAGGCCAGTGGGCTTTTGTGTTTCTGGGTAAATTTCAGTAACTAGCTAGTAAGTATACTGCCTGGATGCCAGAAAAAAAGAAATAGAGGACCTGAATGAGAATGAGAAAAAAAAGGTGAGGAAAAAACTCTGATTGGCAAAAGTACTGCAGCTGTTCAGCAAAAAGCAGTTCAAGCTGCAGACACGACTTCCAGTAACCTAGAGGAAAGCATAAGGCATCTGCACACAGACCTGGTTTAAATAAATGAAACACTGATGAGTATATCAAATCAAATAATAAAAGGCTGTAAAAAATGGAAGAATCTTTAAACAGATATTCAGATGAGGTGATAAAACTGCAAAAATCAAAGGCTGAAATGAAGAAAAGACTGTCTGAATATGAGACTGCTCAAGAACAGATGTTTCAAAAAAATAATAGAATTAGTGGAAACGGCACGTAGGAAAAAACTGAGATTTTCAACTGTACCAGAGAAGCTGGAAAGAGCAGACTGCATTAATTTTATGAAAGCACAAATAAGCAACTGGACTGGTATTCCACAGCAGGAGTTGTTAATTGAAAGGGAAAGTTGTGTGTATGCTGCAAACCTGGCTATGAGAAAGTAGCCCAGACTCTTAATAGTAAAGATGCAGTCCTGCCAACAGAAGTAATTAATTCTGACAACACAGTGGCAGAAGGACAAAGTACTAAAAGTGGGAGACAGCAGAGTGTTTATGGAGAATGACTACACATTGTACACCAGGCAAAAGAGGAGCACATTTATTCTACTATTCAGGGAATGTCAAAAAGCAGGTATGAGATTTAAACTGCTGTAACCAGCTATCTTAAAAATATTCTTCCTTGGAGGGGCAAAATCATTTTTGATGAAGTACATGCTAAGGAGGAAATACAAAATTTTGTCCAACAAAATGTGAGCTGTGAAACAGAAGGAAATGCAGTTGCTTGTTCTTCTAGTTATAAAGACCACAGAAAGACTGTGCCAGTGAAACCTTTTCCAATGTTTCAATGGAAAATGCTGGAGAGAAGGAAGGGAACACAAGAGTTGACTAGAAGAATCAAGAGAAATTTGGAAATGAAGCAGAGACAGGATTTGGGAGATGGAGTTGAACAGGAATAAAACTGGTAACTTTGACATTGACAGATGTGGGATTACAAAGCAAATCTGGAAATATTGGACTTTTTTGGACTTTGTTGGACTTGTGGCGGAGTCTAAACTGTATCCCTACTTCATATCATTAATGTTTGGAAAAATACGTAGGGGAGAGGAAGAGAAGGGGAGAAACTTATCTATAAGTAAAACATTTTTTTTTCTTAAATCATATGCTATAAAAATAGTACTATTTCTTTGCATGCTATAAAGTAAAGTTTTCTCGGTTGTTTTTAAGTGTAATGGGGATACTGTTATAAACAGGTGTCTGTTTTTTTTTTCTTCCTTCTTCTGTCTTTCTCCTTGTTCAGTTTTAAGAAACGTAGGCACAGCAATGTAAAAAAAATCTGGTTAAAAGAGTGTGACAAAAGAAAGATTATTGTGCTTTTTCTCATTCTTGCATGGGGGAATGACTGGAGTAAGGCCCTTAGCTTGATCTAGTAACAAGTTTTAAGAGAAAATAACTAAATGAAAAAGAATATTATAAGGCTTTTTTCCAGCAAATAAATGTATGCTTAGGAGCAATTTTGTATCTGGTCTTCATGTATTCATGAAGACAATCTGATAAAGAGAAATTGGCTACAATCTGATAAAGGGAAATGGTTTAGAAAAAAAAAGAGAGAAGTTGGCTAGGAGATAATGTTCTCTGAAAGCATTCAGGTGTTTTCCCAGCTGGGCGAGCTATAAAGATAAGACAAAACCAGACGACATTTAATAGAAGCACAGGCTGCATCATGCGTCTTAGCCTGGATAACCTTTCTTTTAGGGTAACGCAAGTCAGTGAGTGTGGCTGTCAGTTTGAGATGTTTGTTCCTATTAGGAGAACAAAACTTCAATATTTGAAGATGTACATAGTTTTGTGTGTATAGATTTTAGGAGGTATGTGGGTGGGTGTGTTTGTTGTTTGAGGGCTTACAATAAAACAAAAGGATGTTATGTTCTCTTATCTCACCGTAATTCTTGCAGGTTGGATGGCTCAGCAGAATACTAAAGCTCGAGAGCTTCCACTGGGTTGAGGCTAACCCCTATCCCATGATGCTCTGGACCACATCCCAGATCTCGTTTGCCACTCAAGTGATCGAGAAGTGTTCTTGCTGGTTCGTTGGCTAAGTATAGTTTTTTTCATTGTATTTTCTCTTTAATTTCTCTTTTTCTACTTCCTTTACCTTTCTGGTGAGTTAGTTTTCATGTTGTCTCCATTAAGTCACTGTAGTTGGTTAGAAATCCCCTTCTCAACCCGGTGACAGTTTCCGTTTAACTAAGAGGGCTCTTGTGGCTCGTTTAAGTTAGAGGGCCACTTCCCCCGTGTTTTCCTTGTCTTGTCTGTTTAGAAGTTAGAATCCAATTAGATTAGAGGATTTTTCTTCTTCTTCCTTCTTTCTGCTTCTGGTTGTTAATTTAAAAAAGAAAAGGCAGTTTTCCCCTTATAGTAGTTGATCTAGTTAGTTTAACTGTCTTTTAATAGTTATGGCTTTTGGTTTTCAGACGCATAATGTCCAAAGACAAGGATAACAAAAGGAACCCAGGGAGCATAAACAGTCAGGGTTCAAAAAGTGCGATAAATGCACACACACAAAAGATGTCTGTTATGGATGGGCACACGAGTTGCATCTGTTGCCTTGGTGCCATCCATTTACAGGACCCCTGCACCGTATGTCATGGGTGCAGTAGGAGGGTGCTCCGTAAGTCTAGAAATAAACTGATGGCAAGGGATTTATTGAAAGGGCCTTTTCAGGAAGCTTTAGACAACTCTCAGAGCTGCAAATCTTCCTTCCCTTCTTCAACCCAGTCTAAATTATCCAAAAGACCAGCTACAATAGCTCCAGTTTCGGAGCCACCAAAAAAGATTCTGTCGCCGGAATCAAGGGCTCTCGACTTCAGTAGACCTGGAACAGCTGGTGCCAAAAGTGTCTGTGGAGTCGACAGAAGTATCAAGGAGTCAGTCTTCTTTATTGGAGTCAATATCTCCAACACTGAGATCTCCTATTCTGGATAGAGGTAGATCTGCTTCTTTGTCCACCCATTCTTCCAGGAGTTTATCTGATGAAGATGTGGAGCGGGTAGTGAAGAGATTACTTTGAACACCGGCCCTGGCTAAAATTTTGTTGTCTCCGGACCCAAAGGAATCGGAGCCATCCCATACGATACTTGCTTCATTGATTCTTCCTCTGATCACCCTGAATTCTTTGAAGCCAGAGAGCTTGGATCTGATAGTAGTGGAACCGTCGGCACCGAGACCACCTTTGGAATCTTCGGTTCTGACTTCGGCACTGATGTCCTTGGCTCCTCCTGATGTCGAGGAGTCTTGGAGCTGACGCTCACCAGTTTGGTCCAGGGAGGGGAGTCGATGCAGACAATCACTCGATCCAACTCTGCCCCTCGGTGCCTGGGCTAGGTTGAGCTCGGCTCCTACCTCAGTTTCGGAGCCACCTGCTCTGCCTCAAAGTCGTCCTTCTGTCTCTTCGAAGCAGAGGGTCTACTCAGAGCTGGGCAGGATGGCTTTTGAACTGATGGAGAGAGTGCTGTCTCCTCATACACCCCCACTCTCAGAGACAACTTCTCATCCCTCCCTGGTGCCAGTGTCTATCTTGTCCCCCCCCCCCCAAGCGCAGAGACCCAAAACCTCAGGAACCCCTGCAGGTGACATTGTCTCTTCCAAAACTTCTCCGGAGTACCCCTCTGAAGAAATTCCTCGGAAGAGACTGTGCAAGAGGATGCACATAGACTCCCCTGAGTCTGTCACTTCTGATACCGATTTGGATGAGTCAGAAGGGTCCCCCTCTGAGGATGTCTCCTTTGCAGGCATCCTTGAGATCCTGACACAGAGGGGTGGCTGGAAGCCCACCAACCCTTCAGAGAACGAATCTGTATACCTTGAGGCTTTTGGGTCTCGCCCTTCCACCTCCTGGGTGACTCCTCATATGACCAACTATTAAAAGTCATATCCCGTAAGGCCTGGACATCGCCTGATACAGTGGAGCCTGTTCCAAGGAGGCCTAACAAATTTATTACTGCCCCCCTCAGAGAAGGCATTTTTGACTAAAGGTGTCTCTGTAGATGCAATGGTGGTGGCGGCTCTCACCAAGAAGGAGCTATCGGAGACCTCCTCATCTGTTCATCCTCCTAACAAAGAATCTATGGCTATGGACAGATATGGAAAGCATACTTTTTCTTCAGTGGCCTTCACCCTATGGTCGCTAAATTACCTTACACATTTTACGAGACTTCAAAGGGATCTCCTCAAAGAACTTGGAGATGCCCTTCAGGGTACTGTAGCTTCGGGGTCCACAGACAAAGTATACTCGCAGCTGTCTACCCTCAATTCCATCGTAAACTCCTCCATGAGACTTATTTCTTATGCGGCTGGAGTGAGTAGAGCAGCTGCAACAGGAATTTCCCTGTGGAGACATTCCTGGATGCGCCTTTGCAACTTTGCTGAATCCTTCAAGTCTTCCTTCACCAATGCTCCCTTTGGTTCATCCTTTTTTGGACCAAAGGTGAAAGATACTTTGACCAGGTGTGAGCAGGAAGAGAAAACCTTATCTGCCATTGGAGTCCGTTTAGATGCCCCGTCTAGACCTTATCCCAAAGGTCAAAAGGGCAGAAAGATGTGATTCCGCAAGTCTCAGAAAAGTTTCTCTGCTGCACATGGTGACTCTTCCCCCAGTGGCAGACGGGGAGGTTATATTGGAAGACGTCGACCTCATGGCAGAGGGGGTCGGCAGAATCAGGGCGACAGAGATACGTTCTCTGACAGACCCTTCCAGTGCTTCTGAAAGGATGCCCACCTGCTTTTCTCTGGAGGCAGTCAGGGGTCATTTGTCACTGTACCCAAATGCTTGGCAAGAAATCTCCCAAGACAAATGGGTGCAAACAGTTGTATCTAAAGGCTATTACATACCATTTTCCATTCCCCCTCTGGTGAACCAGTCCTTACCAGATGTTCCACCCAGTCAAAACGACTATGCAATGCAAGAGATACTCTCGTTGCTAGAGAAGAGAGTCATCCAAGAGGTCCCCGCCGGCCAAATAGGATCTGGAACGTACTCAAGATTATTTTTAGTTTCAAAAAAGACAAGGCACTGGAGATCCATTCTAGATCTCAGCAAGCTAAACAAAGCAGTGAAGAAGTCAAAGTTCCGGATGGTAACTCTGCAGTCAATATTCCCGTTTATCGGGAAAGATGATTGGATGTGCTCAACAGATCTCTTGGATGCGTAGTACCATATAAAAATGGACAGACGATCCGGAAAACACTTAAGCTTTCGACTGGGAGCCAGTCATTACCAATTTCAAGGCCTGCCCTTTGGCCTCACTACAGCCCCCAGAGTGTTCACCAAATGCATGGCAGTGATCACGGCTCACTTGAGACGTCAGGGATTCCATGTGTTTCCATACCTAGATGACTGGCTCCTCACTGTCACCACCAAGCATCTATTACTACAAATGAGAGATGAAACAGTGTCACTTTGCGCCAGACTAGGCATCACAGTAAACTTAAAACAATCTGCCTTGTTGCCTTCTCAGCATATTACCTTTCTAGGGGCAGAATTGGATTCAGGAAATATGACTGCAGAACTTACCTCAGACAGAATACATCCTCTTCATCAGCAAATCAGGATTTTGATGTCAAAGAAGAAAGTTCAAGCCAAATATGTGCTGCAAGTTCTGGGTACCATGGCAGCAGCTATTGTTCTAGCTCCCCTAGCATGACTACACATGAAGGTTCTGCAGTGGTTGCTATTTGCTCAGTAGTCAATGCAAGATCTTCCTCTTTCACATCAGATTCATGGAATCTTGCAAAAAAGATCTCCTTTGGTGGCTGCAGACAGGTCAGTTCTATCAGAGCAGACTCCTTGTCTTTCCTCAATCGAATGCAGTTCTGACCACGGACGCTTCCCAGGGTGGGGCATAATCTGGGAATGACAGTCCAAGGCCTGTGGCAAGAACACAAAAGCCACTTGCACATCAACGTTCTGGAGATGAGAGTGGTGCTCTATGCTTTGCAGTAATTTCAGGACTCTCTACCGATAGGGATGGTTGCAATTCAGACAGACAACATGTCAGTACATAAACGAGCAGGGAGGAATCAAATCCGATTCACTATGTTGGGAGGCACAATGGGTTTGGCAATGTGCGATCACTTCTGAATGCTTTCTGATAGCAATGCACACCCAAGGGAACTCCAACGTGATAGCGGACAAACTCAGCAGAGCTATTCTGTTGCCTCACGAGTGGTCCCTGATGACAGAGATTGTGGAAAAGATCTTCCAGAAATGGTGCCAGCCTTGCTGCGACCTTTTCACCACTGCCATGAATGCCAAGTTCAGCAACTACTTTACCCTCATTCCTCCTCTGGGGAAGTCACCAAGGGATGCACTGGTTCACGATTGGCCCCCAGGACTACTCTATGCCCCCTTTCCCTAATTCCCAAAGTACTGCAGAAAGCCAGCTCGTTGAAGAGCACTGTAATCCTCATTGCTTCTTACTGGCCTTGACAAGTTTGGTACCCCTTTCTTTGGACCCATCTGCTGGAGGAACCTTGGATTCTGGATCCAGTTCCAGACCTTTTGACCCACTCTTCAGGGGAGTTCCATCTTTCTATCCAAACCCTCAAGTTTGCAGCATGGCTGCTTCAATTCCACACTTAGCCAGGTGTTACTCCTTTTCCCCTGCAGTGAGTCATATTCTCGCCTCTTCCCATAAACCGTCCACGAGGAGATTGTATTCCAGTAAGTGGAAAAGATTTTCATGCTGGACTGCAGGACAGAACATAGAATCTTTTACAGCTTCTATTACTGCAATTCTAGAATTTCTTTCCAAACTTTTTGACAAAGGAGCTGCAGCAGGTACCATCAGAGTTCAGTCGGCAGCCATTTCTAATTTCCATACTGGAGAAATGGGAATTCCTATTATGTTTCATAGGTTCATGTAAAGCTCTCCTCAAAGGTACTTTCCCCCACAGACCCCCTGTCAGAGAACCCCCGGTCTCTTGGGACCCAAGTCTTGTTCTAAACTCACTGATCTTGCCATCCTTTGAACCCACATCTTCTTGTGATTTGAAGTATTTGTCATGGAAGACTCACTTTTTAGTAGCCATAACCTCTGCCAGAAGGGTATCAGAGTTACAAGCTCTGTCTATTCATTCCCCTTATATCATCTTTCACAAGGATAGGGTATCCTTGAGAACTGCTCCCTCATTTCCTCCAAACGTCTGTTCAGAAAATAATATAAACCAATCCATTGAATTACCTGTGGTTTTTCCAAACTACAGCGACAAGGCAGAGTATAAATTGCATCAGTTGGATGTACATAGGCAGTTACGTTTTTATCTGCATAGGACAAAAGACCTGAGAAAATCCGACCAGTTTTTTATGTCCTTTTCTGACAAAAAGAAAGGATTGCCAGTTTCCAAAGTAACTTTGTCAAAATGGCTGACTGATTGCATTTCCTTCTCTTACAGTAAGAATAATAAACAACTACCAGGGAAGATAAGAAGACATTTCACAAGAGCAGTTTCAACATCCTCGGGCTTTCAGGCCAGACTTCCTGTTGACTCTTATTTGTGCAGCTGCCACATGGGTGAGACCTCATACCTTTATCACTCATTGCAAAGTAGATGTGGCCTCCCGGAACAGGTCTTCCTTTGGATCAACTGTATTGAAGAGTATTTTTTCCTGAGCCACCTTGGGATAAAGGTGCTAGAGACGCTGTCCCAACCTGAAAGAATTACAACAAGATAGGACAACATAACATTAAGAAGTTATGTACTTACCATAACATTCCATGTTTTTTGTCCATCTGGCCTACATTCTTGCGTCCCATCCTCCTGCCCCAATTCTGTGTTTCTGGAGGAATTGGTGGACAATTCTATACTTACGTACATAGTTATGATGATTTGGAGTCTCTGTTTTTTGTCTCATGCCAAACATCTGTGTGTGTGTGTGTGTGTGTGTGTGTGTGTGTGTGTGTGTGTGTGTGTGTGTATATATATATATATTTCTGGTGTAGTTATTTGAGTTAGTCTAAATTTTTCACTTGCAAACAAAATCTGGGGATGCGGTCCAGAGCATCATGGGATAGGGGTTAGCCTCGAGCCAGTGGAAGCCCTCGAGCTTTAGTATTCAGCTGAGTCGGAGCAGTGAACGACTCCGAACCCAACTTGCAAGAATGCAGGTGAGATGGACAACAAACATGGAATGTTATGGTAAGTACATAACTTCTTATTTTGTAAGATGTGACATAGGCTCAAATGGATATGACCAGAAACAAGTGTAAAAAAGTGCAACCTGCCAAACAGTGTATGCATGCAACACAAAAGGTGGAAGTAGACATTTAACAAAAAAGCTGTTATACATAAAAAGTGGGAATAATAACTTTTTAATACAATGATGCTTTCTGTAATGTCTTTAAATGTCAATGGTATCACAGATAAATACAAAACAGAAAGAGTAGTGAACGGCACTAAAAAAAATGTAGAGTGCAAATAGATATGCGACAGGAGACACACTTGGAAAGAACTGAACATGTGAATTTGATAAAGGTTTTCATGATGGTTATTCAGCGGAATACCTGGAATAAAGGACTTTAAAGAGGAGTACTTATATTAAGAAGAGTTCCAATACCAATACAAGAAGATAAAAGCGATAATAATTGTATATTTGTAGTACTATGGGGCTACTAGAAAGGGCGAAGGATTACATTGGCATGTATTTATATTCCACCTAAAACTGCTATAATGGAGCTTAAGAAAATTCTGGGGGTTATAATCAGCTTTCGGCATGGAATATTACTTATAGGTGGGGACTGGAATTTAATTTGCAGCAGTGAAGATATGTCGGGGGGGCACAGAAGGGAAAATATAACAAAGGAAGGTAGACTTTTGAAGAAGTTTATGAAAACATTTGGCATGGAAGATGTGAATTCAGTACTAGGAGGAGTTCAGAGTGACTTTACATATTATTCCCCAAGATACAAAAACTTTGCTTGGCTAGTCAGAATTTACATTTCACAGGAACATGAGCATTTAATTGAAGGTCTTGATACACACTCAATAAATATTTCAGATCAAGAGCCAATAATAACTAAAATAAAAACACAGGGTAATGAAATAAAAAATGAGACACTGGCACTTTCCCACCTTTCTGTTGAAAAGAGAGGAATTTAAGGAATTGGTAGTGGTAATTATTCCAGAGCTATTAGAGAAGACAGAAACTTCTTCTGAAAATATAGATGTTATGTTACCTCATCTCGCCTTCATTCTTGCTGGTTGGGTTCAGAACCAAGCATCAGTTCCGACTCGGCCTTATACTAAAGCTCGAGAGCTTTCACTGGCTCAAGGCTGTACCCTATCCCATGATGCCTGGCGACAGTTACCCAGATCTCGTTTACTGCTTTGCCAGATCGGGATTGCCTTTCACTGGCTCAGGCTAAGTCTTTGTTATTTACTTATATTTGTCTGATTTTTACTATGTTTTTAGCATTTAAACCTTAATCTTCTCTCGTCTTCTCATACGAGGAGCTTAATGGTAGTTTTCTATTAACAAATTGTGTTATTGCTGGTTTCCTTTTTCTTGCAGTGTTGTGTGGGCCGTCATTTTTTTCCGCAGGCCTTTTCTAACCCTATCCCATTAAAGTTTAAGTTTGTCCTGAGTTTTTTGTCCCTTTTTATTTTAGCCCTTTTTAATTAGAGGGCTTCCTCCCTTTTTTCTACTACCTTTCTCCTTGAGATTTCTTCGTTTCAGTTAGAGACGTCTCCTCTAGCTAGAGGAGATCGTCATTTAAGTTAGAGACCTCTCCTCTAGCTTTTTCCCGTTTAAAAAAAAAAAAGAAATTAAAGTATTTCTTTTTTGTGATAGGTATAATTGTTGTACCTTCTGGTGTGGTGTGTGTAATAGTTTGTCTCTTGTTGTAAAATAAAATGTCTAAAGATACTGGAGAGAAAAGTCCTAAGGAAGCCAAACAATCAGGCTTCAAAAAATGTGACTTGTGCACACAGAAAATGTCTCTGACTGACGGGCACACTAGCTGTGTCTATTGCTTAGGTGCAGTTCATCTGCAGGATTCCTGCTCTAGCTGTTATGGGTTCAGTTCCAGGGTCTTGCAGGAATGTAGAAATAAGTTGATTGTAAGGGGTTTACTTAAGGTTGATGTGGTTTTGGAAGGGAATCAGCCCTGTAAATCCTCCCAATCTCCCATGTCAGAAAAATATTCAAAAAAATCTTCTTCTTCAGCTCCAGCATCTGGGTCGACAGAAAAGTCTGTCAGACATGCAACTTCGGACCCGAAGGCTGTCAGGCCTGAAAAGACAACTCCATTGGCTCCACCAGCTATATCGGAGCCAATTCAGAGCCACAAAAGAAGCCTGTCCCCAACTCTGGAACTGGTTTACTCTGTGCCCCAGTCATCCATTTTGCAGTCGGTGGCTGGTAGTCATAAATCCTCCCCTTTTTCCTCTCCATCCTCTCTTGGATGATGATGTGGAGCGGGTGGTCAAGAGTTTGCTTCAGACTCCAGCCCTAGGCAAAATTCTCTCGAGTCCAGCCTATATGGAAGTGGAGCCGATATCTGTACCTGCCTTGTCTTCTGTTCCTCTTCCAACTCGGATGAGTTTGTGGCCGGAGTGCCTAGATGTCCTTGCGGTGGAACTGTCGAGTCCGAAAACCACAACTGGTGTCTCAACACTGACTTTTGCTCTGACCTCTTCAATGCTGTCTTCTCTTGAGGGGTCTGGGAGCTGACACTCCATCGTCGGGTCTGGAGAGAAGAGTCAGATTGGACCCTTAATGGATCCAACTCTTCCTCTTGGGGCTGAGGTGCAGGTTAGTTCAGCGCCCCATATCAGCCTTGGAGCCATCCTTCTTGGGGGGGGGGTCTCCCGGTTTTTCAGAGCCGGAGGCTCTCTCAGTCCAGGATCGTGGTGCCTTTGAGGTGAAGAGGAGTATGCTGTCTCAGCTCCAGCTACTCTTCCCCCAAAAGGACCAATGTCAACCTCTGTACCATCCCTCTAACCCAAGCATAAAGAGCCAATGCCCTAGGACGCCCCAGTGGGTGATCCAATCTCTTCTGAAACTAACCCGGAGTATCTCTCTGAGGAGGTCCCTCGGAAGAGGATTTATAAGAGGAAAATTTTAGACTCCCTTAAGTCTGTCACTTTTGATGTGGACTTAGAGGATTCAGAAGGGTCCTCACGGTCACCCTCTGAGGAGGTCTCCTTTTCCGACATCTTGGAGATCCTGAAGCAGAGAGGTGGCTGGAAGACGCTCTCCCCTTCTGAAGATGAGTTTTATACCTGGAGGCATTTGGATCTCAACCCTCCACCTCTTGGGTGTCTCCGTCGTTTGACCAGCTCCATGGCGTAGTCAGTTGAAAGGCGTGGGGCTCTGAAGAATCCATGGAATCTGTTCCAAGGAGGCCCAACAAGTTTATAACTGCCCTGGACGACAAGGATTTCTTAACCAAAGGTATTCCAGTAGATGCTATGGTAGTGGCGGTGGCCACCATGAAGGAATTAGCTGAAACATCTTCATCTGTCCATCTGCCAAATAAGGAATCTCGAACGATGGACAGATATGGGAAGCATATGTCTTCTTCAGCGGCCTTTACTCTTCTATTAGGTCGCTGAACTATTTATCTCATTTTACCTGACTTCAGAGGGATCTCCTGAAAGATCTAGGAGATATTCTCCAGAGTGCTACACCTGCGGGGTGCCGAACAAGATGAACTCTCAACTTGCGACTTTAAATTCTGTAGTGAACTCCTCCATATGTCTCATCTCCTGTGCAGCCGATGGAGCAAGTAGGGCACCAGGCACAGTGATAGCTCTGAGGAGACATTCCTTGATGCGCCTTTGTGAGTTTGCTGAACCCTTTAAGTCTTCCTTTATAAATGCCCCTTTTGACGGCTCATTTTTGTTCGGGCCAAAAGTAAAAGAGACTCTGACCAGGTGCGAACAAGAAAGCAAAGCTCTGTCTGCTGTGGGAGTATGTTTTTCCATTCCCTACCAGACCTTATCCCAAAAGTCAGAAGGGTGGGAAAATGTGGTTCCAGAAATCCCAAAGAGCTTCGCCAGATGCACGTGGTGATTTTTTCCCCCAGGGGTAGAGGAGGAAATAACAATGGAAGACACCGCCCTCGCAGCAGAGTGGGTCCGCAGAATCAGGGTGACAGAGATACATTCTCTGGCAGGCCCTTCCAGCGCTCCTGAAAGGAAGCCCACCTATCCACCTCTGGAGGCAGTCAGGGCAGATTATCACTGTACCCAAAAGCCTGGCTCAGTATCACTCAAGACAAATGGGTATGGTCAGTTATATCCAGGGGATACAACATACCCTTCTCCTTTCCACCCCTTTGATCAAGATCAGTCCCAGACATCCTACCCAGTCAAAGGGATCAAGCAACCGTAGAAATCCAAAGGTTGCTAGAAAAAAAGAGTCATCCAAAAAGTCCCCACAGACCAAATCGGATCTGGAACTTACTCAAGGTTCTTTTTAGTTCCAAAAAAGACAGGGGACTGGAGACCAATCTTGGATCTCAGCAAGCTAAACAAGTCCGTAAAAAAAGCAGTTCCAGATGGTGACACTGCAGTCTATACTCCTTTTTCCTAGGACAACACAATTGGATGTTCTCAATAGATCTTCAGGATGGGTACTACCATATAAAGATGGACAGGCGATCCAGGAGATATCTACACTTCCAGTTGGGAGCCAGTCATTAACAATTCAGCGCTCTGCCCTTTGGCCTCACTACAGCCTCCCAGAGTGTTTGCCAAATGCATGGCAGTAGTCATGGCTCACCTGATGCATTTAGGATTCTGGGTGTTTCCGTACTTAGACGACTGGCTCCTGACCGCCACCACCAAGCATCTACTGACCAAGGCAAGGGACACCACCATTCATCTCTGCTCAGAGCTAGTTATGACCATAAATTTCAGAAAATCTGCCTTGTTGCCTTCACAGTATATTGCCTTCACAGGGTTAGACTTAAACACAAAAGACATGGTAGCAAAACTGCCTCACGAAAGGGTACAAACACTACATTATCAGATATCAATATTGCTCATGAGGAGGAAAGTGCAGGCAAAGCTTGTTCTCAAGGTTCTGGGTTCAATGGCAGCTGCAATAACATTAGTTCCACTGACGCATCTACACATGAGAGTTTTACGGTGGCTGCTCTTTGCTCAATGGTCCATGCAGGAGTTACCCATGCCACACAAGATCCTCATTACGGACATCTGCAAGAGGGACTTATGATGGCGGCTTTAGTCCATGCAGGTAACAATAGACAGACCATTAGTTCTCCCCCACCCAGTAGCTACAGTGACCACGGACGCTTCCCAGGTAGGGTGGGCAGGCATTATCTGGGACAGACTGTTCAAGGGAATTGGCTGAAACACGAATACCAATTGCACATCAATGTCCTAGAGATGAGAGTGGTGCTTCTGGTATTGCAAGCATTCCAAAGCTCTCTTCCAACAGGTACAATTGCAATACAGACAGACAATATATCTGTGGTGTGGTACATCAACAAACAAGGCGGAACCAGTTCCTACCCCCTGTGTCGGCAAAGAGTATGGCTGTGGGCAATTTCTTTTCAAAGTTTTTTGACTGCAACGCACATTCCGGGGAAATCCAGCATGATAGCGGAGAAATTAAGCTGAGCAATTAGTATGCCTCATGAGTGGTCCCTGAAACAGGTAATTGCGAACCATATATTTTGCAAGTGGGGTCAGTCTTGCTGCAACCTCTTTGCTACATCCATGAGCTCCAAGTGCAGCAGCTACCTTGCCCTAATTCCCCCTCTGGGGCAGTCCCCGAGGGGTGCACTTGTTCACAATTAGCACCCTGGACTTCTTTATGCATTCCCCCTATTTCAACTAATACCTAAATTTCTTCAGAAAGCCAAATTTTTGAGTTGCAGGTTAATTCTCATCACTCCTTACTGGCCTCATCAAATCTGGTTCCCTTTCCTATGATCCCATCTCTTGGAGGAGCCCTGGATCCTGGACCCAGTACCAGATCTTCTGACCTATCAGTCAGAAACACTCGAGCCCTCTAGTCAGACCCTCAAGCTGACAGCTTGGTTGCTCCACTTCCCATCTTAGCCAGGCTTCCGGACATGTCCCCAGCAGTGCGACACATTCTGGTTTCATCTCACAAGAAAGCGACTAGAAAACTGTATGCTAGTAAATGGAAAAGGTTGTCTTGTTGGGCTGCCAAAAATCATATAGACCCCTTTACAGCCCCTATAACTTCAATTCTTGAGTTTTTAGCAGAAACTTTTAATCAAGACGCAGCTGAAGCCACTGTGCGAGTACAATTAGCTGCCATATTGAACTACCACATAAGAGACATGGGATCAAATATAATGTGTCACAGATTATGCAAAGTCTTCCTGAGGGGTTATTTTCCTATTAAGACCTCCAGTAAGAGAACCGCCACCTCCTTGGGATCTAAATTTGGTACTGACTACTTTAATTCCCCCCCCCTTTCAAGCCAGCTTCCTCTTGTCCACTAAAGTTCCTAACATGGAAGACAATCTTTTTGACAGCCACTACTTCGGCTAGGAGGGTTTCAGAACTACAAGTTCTGTCGATTTGTCCTCCCTATCTAATTTTCCACAAAGACAGAGTCTCTCTCAGAACAAATCCTTCATTCCTGCCCAAAGTGTGCTCTGAGTCCAACTTAAATCAGTCCATTGACCTACCTGTCTTTTTTCCCAGTTACAGCAACAAGGCAGAGTAAAAGCTTCACCAATTGGATGTCAATAGGCAGTTACACTTCTATTTACATAGAACAAAGGAGTTTAGCAACAGCCAAGACAAAAGTACCACTAAAGACAAAGAAGCAAGTACAGCATTCTCCTGGACAGTCCTCCATGCCTAAGAAACAGATGCTTAAAATGGCCGAAAACCTCATTACTCTAATCAGGGGTTCCCATCCCCCTCCTGAAAAAAGGCCTAGGCAGGATACAGACTATGATTCCTCTGATCAGGTTTCCATTTCCTCTGATTCCTCTTCAGACCAGGGATACTCCCTACACCCCTATGAGGACTCTGATGCTGAAGAATCTATCCCTTCAGCCTCTCCTCCATGAGGAATGTTCTTTTTATGAAACTTTACATACCATGAGGGAGCATTTCCATTGGGAAAGTCAGGATTATTCAGAATCCAAGAAAAGGCTCAGGGATTTCCTTTTATTGCCTCAGCACAGGCCCCTGGCTATTCCGCCTGTGCTAGATATTGTGGATGATGTGTTCTCTGAATCCAGCTTATCTCCTGATTCTTTGCCCCCTGCACCAGCCAAGCCAGATAGGTATTATAGAGTCCCTGACTCTCACAGTTTCTTTATAAAAACCCTTCTGCTGATCCAGAAACTATTTCCCAGGGTCCAAAAGGGATTAAGGCTTCCATTGCAAAAAATCCAGTACCCCTCTGACAGAGATTCCAGAGCTTTGGATAGATGGGGGAAGAAAGTTTACACTCTGCAACTTTAGCAATAAGGGCTTTAAATTGCCAGTTTCACATGCTTAAGTACCAACAATATTTAATGGCTCAGTTAAAACAAAAAAATGCTTGCAAGCTCAGAAGCTCCTGACTGTAAAGAAATGCAGGATTTATTGCATGCAGTTGAACAGGTGGGAAAACATACTCTGCAATGTGGTTTTGATTCTTTAGAGACCTCTTGTAGAGCCGCAGTTACAGGTTCTGTGATTCGAAGACATGCTTGGTTAAAAGAACAGAGTTTACCTGATCATGTTAAGGCAAAATTATTGGATGGTCCTTTACAGCATGATACCTTGTTTGGTGTTAAGGCAGAAGAGGTGTTAAAGAAAATGGAGGATAAAGCTAAATCTATGCAAACAGTCAAGGATTTCTTAAAGGGAAAGCCATCTCGATTTAGCAGAAATTGGCCAACAAAGAATTGGTCCTTTCCAGTGTCAGACAGGCCACAGAGAGGCAGATACAGACGCCCAAGAGGCAGATCTCAACCCCAAGGCAGTAACAGACAACGACAGTGGGGCACCTCAACCCCAAAAGGAGTTGAGGACAAGTCTCAATCTTACAGGAAACAGTCCCAATGACTTCCCCCTTCGTACGCCAAGCACTTCCCTTTTGGCAGCCCCCTTAGGGGGAAAACTAGCACTTTTTTCTTGAAACTGGCAAACAATCACCTAAGACAAATGGGTTCTGAATATTGTGTCTCAAGGTTACAGGTTCCACTTTCATACTTACCAAGGCTAAAAGGAATGCCAGACCTGTCACAAAATCAATGGGCAGAGGCACAAAAACAAATTTCAGCCCTCATGGACATGAGAGCTATTCAAAAAGTACCACAACAGGAACAAGGACAAGGATTTTATTCAAGACTCTTCCTGGTCCCCAGAAAGGACAAGGCCTGGAGGCCCATACTAGACCTTTCAATTCTAAATACTTACTATTCCGAAATTCAAAATGTTGACATTACAGCAGCTTCTACCCATGCTGGGCAAAAAGGTTTGGGTTGTAACTCTGGACCTCAAAGAGGCATACCTGCATGTCCCTATCAGACAAAATTGCAGAATATACCTCAGATTCAAAGCTGGTACAATGCACTACCAATTCCCTGCACTGCCCTTTGGCTTATCTGCTGCGCCCAGGGTCTTTACAAAGTGCCTGGCACCAGTAATTGCATTTTGCAGACAAAAAGGAATTCAAATATATCCATACCTGGACGACTGCCTCATTCAAGCAGAGACAAAGGACATTCTTCTACAGCATCTGGCATTTGTAAAAAGGTTGCTAATTTCTCTAGGGTACACAGTAAACGAAAAGAAGTCAAAGCTAGTGCCCTCACAACAGATTATATTCCTGGGTGCCAGCTTAAATACAACGGCCCAGATGGCTTATCTCACGCCAGACAAACAAGTTCAACTAACTCAATATTTTCAATTACTGGCAAAAAAGTCCCATCTCCCTGCAAGAAAAATTCTGCAGGCCCTGGGATTCATGCCATCCTGCATACAACTAATTCCATATGCCAGACTGCATATGAGGAAATTACAATGGTACCTAAAAAGTGTTTGGACTCAACACTCTCACAGTTTAGAAGCAGTAATACCAATGATTCCCTGCCTACAACAGGAGTTTCGATGGTGGAGACAGGCATGTCACCTAAACAAGGGTCAGCCTTTTACCCTACCCACAGCCAGGCAGACTCTAACAACAGATGCTTCGGATTATGCCTGGGGAGCACACATGGCAGGAAAATGCATTCAGGGCAAGTGGACCACAGACCAGATGCGTCTTCACATCAATCAAAAAGAGATGTTGGCTGTTCAAAATGCCCTAACAGCTTTCAAAGACCTTCTACATCCAGGACAATTATTATTAAAGACAGACAACACCACAATAATGTGGTACATAAGCAAGGGGCACTCATTCTTATCCCTTATGCAGGCAAGCCATGACCTTGCGGAACACAGCTCTAATGTATCAAGTTCATCTGCAAGCACAATTCCTGCCAGGAAAGAAAAATACTCTGGCAGACGATCTAAGCAGAAATATCATGGACCCTCACGAATGGAAATCGAATCCACAAATCTTCAGCATGGTAACGCAAAAATGAGGATGCCCAGACATTGATCTTTTTGCCTCCCCACTGAATTGCCAACTACAAAAATTCTGCACAAGGACTTATCACACACAAGCATGGAAAGTGGATGCTCTCTCGTTCAGCTGGAAAAGCCTAAAAGTTTATACCTTCCCACCACTGCCTCTCCTTTCAAAGGTACTCCTAAAAGCCAGACAAGTAAAACCACAGATGATCCTGATTGCTCCAGACTGGCCACGCCAGCACTGGTACCCAATCTTAAAGAACTTAGCTCAAGGCCCACCATGGACTTTGCCTCAAATTCCACACCTTCTGACTCAACAAAACAATCAGATCCTGCACGGTTAGCTCAAATCCCTAAACCTGGCTGCATGGCAGATTCATTAGTCAAACAGACAACACCTCTCTCTAAAGCTGTTATGGATGTCATTTTGGAGGCCAGGAGGCCTAGCACCAGGAAAGCTTACTCAGAAAAATGGAAGAGATTCTGCACCTGGAACCAGGCTCAAAGCCTTGACCTCTTGTCCCAAACATTCCTCAGATTTTACAATACTTAACTGAGATGCTGGACAAAGGCCTATCCTTCTCATCAATTAAGATCCCCGCCTCTGCCATTTCAGCACATTACAACACGGATCCTCCTTTATTCTCTCATCCCTTGCTAAAGCAGTACCTCAGAGGGACTAAAAACATAAGACCGCCCCGGAGAGCACCAACACCAATTTGGGACCTCAATTTTGTTTTGGAAAAACTGACCCTGCCACCTTTTGAGCCAGCCAGTACAGCCGATCTAACATTTTTATCATGGAAAACAGCTCTGCTCCTGGCAGTAACTTCAGCACGAAGAGTCTCAGAGCTACAGGCATTAATCTCAGTGGAACCTTTTATAATTTTTCATCAGGACAGGGTTTCTTTAAGGACAAACCCTACCTTTATGCCAAAGGTGGTATCTAGTGTGGCTCTTAACCGAACCATCCATTTGCCAACTTTTTATCCAAACCCCCAGAATAAAGGGGAGAAACTTCTGCACTCTTTGGACATACACAGGCAGCTACGCTTCTACTTGACTTGGACAAAACAAAAGCTTTCAGGAAAACTGAGCAACTGTTTGTAGCATATGCTGCAGGATCACAGGGCAAGGCTATCTCAAAGCAGACTATATCCAAATGGATAGGACACTGTATTAGTTACTGCTACTCACAGCATGGAAAATCAGTCCCTAATAACATTAGGCCACATTCCACCAGGGCAACAGCCACTTCAACAGCCTTTCTCAAAGGAGTACCTACCAAGGAAATTTTGGAGGCTGCAACTTGGAGTTCAGTGCACACCTTTACCAAGCATTACCACTTGCCTCTTTACTCTAAATCCAGAGCAGGATTTGCCACTGCAGTTCTGCAGGGCCTCATAGCCAATCCTAACTCTTTATAGACCAGCCACCCAACCTTAGCTTTGGGATTCTACCCAAGTGTAATGACTGCAGCAGTGTAACATGATGAACATTGTACAGTTTTGTACCTACCATAAATGTAGTGTTCGAGTGTTCACACTGCTGCAGTCCAGGTTACCCTCCCTCCATCCCCTCTGAACTAGCTGGACTTATCTGTACCTTTCTATCCTATATAACATTTGTGGTGTATTTGCTTGTAACTGAAGGTATTGTTTTTATTTTATATGTATATTTTTTATTGGCAATATGTATTGCCTACCTACTTGGGGGCACCTGACATCTGGGGCAAGAAAAACTGAATAAAATGGCATTGGATGCATCTTATATACCCCATGGAGCACTGACGTCAGGGAAGAAGCGACAGCAACCGATGCTGGACCAAGACTTTGGAACTCTGGCCGACTGCGGGACCGCCTGACGGCAGGATAACCCCAAGTGTAATGACTGCAGCAGTGTGAACACTCGAACATCTACATTTATGGAAGGTACAAAACTGTACTTTCTGAGGAGTTTATTCCCTTGAGCCACTCAAGAAAGAAGGTGCTGGGGATGCTGTCCTAACCAAGAATGAAGGCGAGATGGGACAGCATAACTTAAAGAAGTTATGTACTCACCATAACGTTCCATGTTTGTTGTCCATAATCTCGCCTTCATTCTTGCATCCCACCCGTCTCCCCCCTTCCTGTAGGATTGAGAAGAATTTTTTGAGTTGGTCATAAAGTTCTCTGATTCCTTTCTTGCTTCAGGAGACATGAGCTAAGTATTATTATCTTTACCTTTTTGGTTATATAAGTTCTAGTGATTAGTATTTGCAAACAAGATATGGGTAACTGTCGCCAGGCATCATGGGATAGGGTATAGCCTCAAGCCAGGGAAAGCGCTCAAGCTTTAGTATAAGGACGAGTCAGAACTGATGCTTGGTTCTGAACCCAACCAACAAGAATGAAGGTGAGATTATAGATAACAAACATGGAGCATTGTGGTGAGTACATAGCTTCTTTTTATGCAGTGGGATAAAATTAAAGTGGAGTATAAAATAGGGTGGAAATAAATGAAAGGGAAATACGGTTAAGAAGTAACAATAATTATTTAGAGGGACTGACAGATGTTAAAGTGTTGCAGAATAGGGGAGGTCTCACAGAACAAAAAGAGGAGCAACTGCAGAATGCTAAACAAAAAATAAGGGATTACCTCAATAGTATATATGAGTTTAGAATGATTGCTATTAAGCAACTGCTTTTTTGCTAAAAACTCTAGAGCACCAAAACGTTTAGCATGACTCAGGCAACAGAACGTAGAAAGGTCTGCCATCAAGCTTAGAGAGCGCGTAACAAGGAAGATAACAAGATACCTGTAGAGGTATTAGAAATATTTTGGAAATTCAATGAAAGTCTGTATAAAGCAGAGAAGTATGGAAATCAAGAAAATGTGCAAATGTAAATGTTTATGGAAGAATTAAATATGCCAGTGTTAGAGGCTCAATTACTAACAGGATAGGAGGAGATGAGATAAAAATGGTGAAGTATACAGGAAATTCCCCAAGAATATATGACATTCCTATGGAAGTCTGGAAGCTAGGAGGGAAAAAATGATTTTCTAGTAATTGATTTTTTGGCAGTCTTCAGAATTTAACTTAACAAGACTTTACAATGTCTAGGCAATTCAGATCCTGTATTGTAGCTCAAAAAATATTTCCTTAACTATACTCACTTGCTCTTCGACCAGGATTCCTGACAGAGTACTGTGTAGGGAATTTTTAAAGTATGCCATTACACTCTGAAAATATAAGTTCCCAGCTATCTCTTTCCTCCTCATACACCTCCAACATTTGCCATTTACCTGAGGAAAAATTATTTGGAGTCTGCTTGGAGTATAAAAGTAAGTATGCAAAGACTTCCAAGCAAAAATCTTAAATCCTAAATCTTCTACGCTTTGTTGCATATTTGGGAACCATAAATATGTCCTCCCATTATCTTTATGAATTGTTTATCTAATCTTTCTTCCCAATCTTTTCTGACCTTCTGTAGTCACTGTGCAATGTTTTCTATATTCTACTAATTATCCCTTTTTTAACAGCAACTTCTTTTCTAGATTCAGCCAAAATTTCAACAAGTGCAACTCTTTCACTTAGGATTTCCCTATCTCTTTCTCTTTGCCTGTAGTCTGATATCAGTTCCCGATAGGGATGTACCTTACAAGACACCTGCAACAGCTGGAAAGGCCACAAAAGTACCTCACCAAGAGGATTACTGGCCTCAAACAGATGCCCTATGCAGCCCGACTCAAGAAACTCCAGCTGTACTCAGTTGCATACTGCTTACTCAGAGGTGATCTCTGCCTGATATACAAGGCCATGTCCAACCCAGAATTGATGGACATGCTCCACCTAAAAAAAAACAAATCCCAGAGAGCCACACGCTCTAGAGATATAAACCTTACCACAACGATAAATAGGACATGCTGGAGGGATAGATTCCTATCCCAGAGACGCCCCATGCTTTGGAACAGGATTCCAGTATACATCAGGCAGAGCCCCTCACTAACACTCTTCAAGAGAAACCTTGACGGGTGGATGGGAAGCAGAAATTTTACCCCAGGGATCACTGCACTGGCTCTGCTGGACAGTGGCTCAGGGAACTAATGGCTCTACTGGACAGTGGCACAGGGAACTGATGGCTCTGCTGGACAGAGGCACAGGGAACTAATCTAAGGGGGTGGCGAAAGCCAACACATTCTGGCTAGGCTTATAAATGCCCTTGGGCAGATAGCCTAGTACTTACCTATGAACTTATATGGAAGGCAGTCTGTAGCCTACAGTCCAAATATATTCTTGGCCTTTTCCTCTCTGATTATTTGTTCCTAGTACCATGGTTCCTTTGCCAGCTTTCTTCAGTAAATTCCAGCCTCCTCTCTCTACTCCTAATTGCAATCATCTCTATCGGCAAAATCTCTTGTCTTCACTCCTACATTGGCCTAATTCTTAGAATACTTAGTGCTATTTTATAAATATAATATTCTGTATGTTGTTATTCTTCTTAAGGTTCTGCATTCAAAATTCCACTCTCTCCTTATTTATTGAATTTCCACTGATTTATCACCATCATCCCTTTCCACTTTGAATTATAGCTTTCTGCTTGTGTTGTATATAAGAGCTTTGACTGTGTAGCTGTAAAATATCCCTTCAAATCATGTAATCGTAAACCACCTTGTTCCTTTGGAAGGATAACATTATCCCTCTTCCCCTCCCAGATAAAATCCTTCAACTCTTTATTAATTATGATATACAACTTCTCCTCTGGTTGATAAAAATATATGCCTGACCTGTGTGTAGGAACTAAAAACATTTTTACTGCGTGCATCTTGCTATCCATATTCACAGGCAAGAGCTTTCAGTTTCGCAATTTTTGTATTGTCTGTTACAGACTCTTCCCACGTATCCTTAGCTGCCATAACAGAATCCTTTTAACCCATGCTCGTAAATAATTAATTTTATCATGTCCCCATAAATATGGTTATTGCTGAACCAAGTCATGTGTGGGGACATGGTTTACAGGCATAGAGTTTGTTTTATCTTCATTAATTTTATATCTAGAAAAAAAAACATGGAACTGTCTCAGAATGTTCCACAACACTGAGATTCTTTTCTGGTTTTAACTGAGGTATCCTTTTCTAGTTTTATCAGCTACAAAATAATATTGTCTGCAAATAATAAAGCCATATTAGTTATATGTTTGAATTTTTATTTTTGTGAGTACTTCCAAATACAATGCAAATAACAAGGGGAAAAAGGACAACCCTGCCCGGTTCCTCTATTCAAACATTTATCAGAGAGGAACCTACCCACTTTGATTTTTGCCTCTGATCCCTAATATATCCTCTTATTTAACCTTATTGTGATATCAGGGAATGCAAATGCTTTCATTGTCCTACTCTTAAAAAATCCCAGCCTAGTCTTGCTAATGCTTTCTGTGCATCAAGACCCACCAGCAGTACCTCAAGCAGACTCCAAAGAATTGTGGAGGTGTAATGGAGAAGAAAGATGTTCTTGGGAACTTATTTTTTTAGAGTGTAATGAGTTGGCAAGCTTTAAAAATTTCCTGCAGACTATGTCAGACATACTGGTTGAGAAAACTGGTGTAATGAAGGAAATTATTTTTTTCAGCTGTGATACAGAATCAGAATTGCCTAGAGAAGGTAAGGCCTTTCTGAGTGTAATTGTGGTGGCTGCCAAAAAAAAGTAAGTACTAGAAAATGGAAATCAAAGTTTAAATCAACTGTACAACAGTAGTGACTATAGTAATAGGAAGTGGGATCTTTGGAAAAGGGTAGGAGCAAAGTACAGAGAAAAAATGGGAATTGTGGGAACAATACATGTAGAATAATGTTTTGGAGGAGAAGGAATGAGGTTTAAGGGAAGGCAGGAATTTAATGTTTGACTAACAATAACTGTATACATTATAAGTGATGCATAATGTTTGCAACTGAAAATATGTCAGTATGGTTTTTATTTATATAAATGTATGATTGCCTATGTCATAAGTGATCATTCAATAAAGATATTTCTTGTATAAAAAAGACCCACCAGCAACAGCGGTATTTTCTTACATTCTGCTTCCCCGTGGATCATCATTGTTCTGTTAATATTGTCAAACCTTTGCCTCCCCTCCATAAAACAACATTGATCATATCTATCAGTTTTGGTAACACCTTTGCCATTCTTTTAGACATTATAGACATAAACACTAAAATTGAAATTAGCCTATATGAAGCTTTACATGCTTTTTGGTATTATAGATACCACAGTGTTTTTCCAGTATATTGATGCTTCCCCTCCTTTTAATACACTGTTAAGAAAAGCCTTTAAGATCTTTATCATTTTCTTCCCTACTAGCTTTTAGACTTCCACCTGAATACCATCTACTCCTGGAGACTTTGCTGCAGATTGATTATTCACCACCATTTTATCTCATCTCCTCCCATCTTAACTGTTAATTGTTGAGCCATGTCTCCCTCTAATTTTGGCATATTTAAGTCTTTTTTATTTTCCCATTTCTCTATTTTATACAAATGTTCATAACATTTCTGAAATTTCTCTTAATACCTCTACAAGATCTCTGGTTATTTCTCTTGTTGTAGGCTCTCTATGTTTGGTAACAACCCTTTCTGCTTTCTGTTGCCTAAGTTGTTGTGGTAAAAGCCTTTGTGCTCTAGTGTTGTTATCAGTAACAGTTGCTTAGCAGCAATCTTTCTAAACTCATGCTTATTATCCAGGTACTCTCTTATTTTCTGTTTAGCATTCAGGATCTATGCATCTTCTAATACTGTGAAATTCCTTTTATTCTGCAATACTTTAACTTTTGTTATCCCCTGTAAATATTTCTTGATACTTCTTAATCATATATTTTTCTTTTACTTCTGTCATATTTTTAAACAATACTTTCATTTTATCCCACTTATTAGCTATAACTTCTGAAGAAATTTCTATCATCTCTGACAACACTCATATAATTTCTGCTGCCCGTTTCTTAAATTCCTCACTTTTTAATAGGTAAGTGGGGAAGGACCATTTTCTCATTTTACTTCATTAACCTGCCTTTTTACCTTAGTTATTATTGGCGCATGATCTGAAATAGGTATTGAATGTGTATCAAAGCCCTCAATTAAATGCACATGTTGCTGTGTAATATAATTTCTGTGTAGTCTAATCTAGGTATTGTACCTTGGGTATTAATATATAAATTCTGAGTTCCTACTACTGAATTCACATTTTCCGCACCAAATATTTTCATATGTTTCTTCAGAAATCTATCCTCTTTTGTTATATTTTGCATTGTAGGCCCCCCCCACAGGTACATCCACATTGTTGCAAATAAAATTCCAGTCCACACCTATAAGTTATATTCCTTGCTGAAAGCCAATTATTTCTTCCAAAGTATGCTTAAGTTCCCTAGTAGCAGTTGTAACTGGAATACAAATGCATACCAGTGTAATCCTCATCCCTTGCCAGTGCCACAAATCTAGGTCTATATCACATTGTCAAACTCACAGGAGTTTGAACAATGTAATATCGAACCATTAAGTTCGAGACCCAAGAATTATGAAAACACAGAACAGCGAATTTTTTTTTTCCCAGGGGAAAAAAAAAATCGGTGTTCCGGTACAAAAAAAAAACTTAAACTAATGTGCCCCCCCCCCCACACCCGGCCTACTTAAATATACCAACTCTGACCACAGTGAAGGAACTAGCAAAGCCATGAAAACTGCCCACTGATTTTTTTCCCTGGGAAAAAAATCTGTGGTCCATGGCTTTGCTATTTTCATATTTCAAACATTTGGGTTCGATATTACAATGTTTGGACTCCTGTGAGTTCGACATTGTAATATATACCCCAAATCTATCATTATTATCTCTTTTTCTCTTCTATCAGTATTGGAGATCGTCTAGCAGTTAATATATTAAAATGTCTGAGTCCAGCTTTTGTCATGCATGCACCTACTAATGTTTGGTAGGTTAATCCATTGTACAGTTTTTTTCTCATCTCCATTTGAACCTATGGCACATTTTGCAAGACTTTTTTTGTTTTATGAAAACCCTCAAAAAAAATCCCCAGAACACCCCCATAACCTTTTAAATTAATACAAACAGGCAAAACTATCTACATGGGGTTGGGGTATCATGTCAACTATCACCATCTCTCTCAATTCAGTGCCACTGTGTCCTACCTTCTTCAACATTTATGCCTGACTGTCGCAGGTCTTCTATCACACAATCCATCCGCCTCTTTACAGGATGTCCTCATTTCCCCTTGCCTTATTCCTTTCTGTCCCAAATCATCTTCAATAGAATGTCTTCTGCTTTTCTGCACATGTGGCCGAACCACTGTATTCTGTTCTGTTTGACCTTGTCTGCAACTGGAGCTACTTCGCCCTCTGCTCTGATATCCTCATTTCTTTGTCTTTTCCAAAGTGTTCATCCTACCACCCATCTCAGGCACTTCATCGCCATGACCTCTAGCTTCTTTAACGGCTCTGCTTTTACTGCCCAGATTTTTGTACTATACAGTAACACTAATTGCACCACTGTTTTGTACACTTTACCTTTCAGCTTCTTTGGCATTTATCTGCCATATACAAAAAAAAATGTGAATGGCACTCAAAAGTCACCAGTAAAACAAAAAGTGTGCTATGGGCTAATGGAGTGAACAACCAGCTGTTTTTTGGAAAACTCAACTTTATTCCGTAACACAGAAACTATTATGAAATATAATTATAATTATGAAAGGTGTAATTTCCACATATGATAGTAGATGGTGCTAGTCCCTCATTTAAAGTATGTATGTATATATATATATATATATATATATGTGTTTGTAAGTACTTCTTAACATAAATATTTTAATCGTTCATTAATCTTTTTAACCTATATAAATTATTATTTATTGATATTAAAGATTTTAGGGTTTTTATAATATATTTTATATAGATTGATAATATAATCACTTGTAAAAATCTTGTTTTAATTTACCATACATATATATATATATATATATATATATATATATATATATATATATTTATATATATATTTATATATATATTTTAATATTCATGAGCCTAATGAGAACATTTGATTACTACATTTTAAATTGTATTTAGGAATTTCATTGGTTTGTGTAATTTGTCTGGTTTATTTAAGAAGCGTTTGTGTTAATTAATGGATTATCTGATGATGTCCAAGTAGTGTGGACGAAAACGCGAGCTGTGTGGATAAGTGCATTTATGGTGTTTCTGTGTTACGGAATAAAGCTGAGTTTTCCAAAAAACAGCTGGCTGTTCACTCCATTAGCCCATAGCACTCTTTTTGTTTTACTGGTGACTTTTGAGTGCCATTCACATTTTTTTTGTGCTTGGTTGTTTTAAGTGAAACGGGCTATGGAGAGAAATTCTCTGACGAACTATAAGGGACAGGAAGAGTTGGGTCAATCACGTAAACTGATTGGCCAACTGACGGAACTGATTAATTTACTCACGCCGCTCTGCTATTCCTTGGTGGGAGGTCGCTTGGATGTTTTAAATGCGACAGGACGTGGAACCGAAGGGTTAGCTGGTCCCAAACACAAAAGGAAAAGAGAGCTTATAGGCGATAATTTGGATGGTGGTGACCGGAATGAACTGAATGGTGTTACCTTTAATCCAGCGGCTACACCGAGGATTTTTGAAGGGGATGATACGGAGATAGAGAACGCCAACACGACTGACTGACAAGTAAATCTAAAGTGCCGATGCACAACCAGGCACTTTCAGGTACTGTTCATGTTACTAAACAAAAAGAAACAAGTGAATGGTTAAACATTAACTACTGTTTTCAAATGGACAAAGGAGGGCCATGTGGGCCGCCTAATGGTGACTCTTACTCCGTGAAATTAGATAAAATTTCCAAGTTGATGTTTAAATATAGATTGCTTTGTATTGAAAACGCTTATCTTATGGAATGTATCAATAGAAATGTAGTCCCGAAAGGGCTAAGGTTGTGGAAATACCCTAATAATGTTCAGGCGTGCTCTGTTTTTCATAATGAACTATTGGAGGTTTTTAACAAGTGTGGACTTGATGTTTTAAAACTTATTATCAAAGAGAATGGTCGAAAACAGAACATATTAAAGGGAGAAATAGATGAGTTAGATATCCGGATTAAAGAAGATCTTATTTTTGGGATAAAAGAAGAGAAGGAGAAGTATTTTAAAATAAGGATTGATACTGATGCAAAGTGTAATGACTTAATTAATAGTAAAATGAATAAATTAAAGAGGGATATGCAGTATTATGAGAATAAAGTTAGTTACCCTAAGCCACCATATATGAAGTGGGAGAATTATGGACACAATACTAAAGGGCAGGATAATAGTAACAATCAAGATTAGATGCTAAATGAATGGAATGCTTATGACTATAATCAGGAATATCCACCATTATATAGAGAGGAAGGACATAGTAACCAACAACGATATAGGAATGGAAATTTTCAGAAAAGAGGGGGGAAAAGGGGGGAGGAGAAGATATTAGATCTTTATACCCCACTCCCAAAAATAACTGATGTTAATTTTGATGAAATAGTTGTTGAAGGGTATAAAAATACCTATAATGATTTTTCTATTTACAACTTTAGTAGTATCATCTTGACTAAGGAACATTTTAACCTTTTAAGTAAGGGGCTGAAATATATTCCATATGCACATGGGGGATTTAACTAGAACACTTTTAGATATCAAACTTTTTTTGAGGAAAATAAATTTGGAATTTTTTTTTTTCTAAGAATAATACAAAAAATATAATATATGATAATCAAGGTTTGGTACGTAGAATTACCTTCAACCCCCCGTTACACCCTCAATTAAGGAATTTAGAAATTATTTTGGAGAAAGAAGTGAGAAATTCACATAAGAAAATTAAATATAAAAGTAATCTAAATAAAGAGGAGAATGAGATTATGGATAAGTTGAAAAGTAATTCCCAAGTTAGGGTTATGAAACCAGATAAGGGTGGGGATTGTTATAATGGAGAATATTATTTATGAGGGGAAAATGAACCAAATATTATGGGACGAAGTGAAATATGCCTGCGTTTCAAAAAATGAAGTGAATTTGGCATATCACAAAATAGATACGCTATTAAAAGACATGGTATATGAAGATGTTATAAATATTAAAACTTATAATTTTTTGAATGTAGTGAAACCCAGAATCCCTATTATTTTTGGTATCCCCAAAATTCATAAAAATGCTGAAGACCCCCCACCCACTCAGACCTATATTATTGGCAGAGGGATCCAAAACCCTTCCATTAGCAAAATATGTGGATTCAAAGGCTAAGCATATCTGGGTGAACAATAAAGTTATACTCAAAGATTCATGGGACTTATTAAGAGAAATTACTCCTGAACTATATACTGATAATTTAATATTTTTTACTATTGACATTATTGACCTTTTTTCTTGTATACCCTATGAGACAGGTATCCAAATGTTTGAAGATATTTTGCTCAGGATAATAAATTGACCCACAATGAAAAGGTAGCCAATATAGGACTTATGGAAATGGTCCTTAAATATAATTTCTTGATTTTCAATGGAGAATATTTTCAGCAAACACAAGGGGTGTCTATGGGTGCAGCATGTGCCCCCACTTTTGCGAATTTAGTTCTAGCAAAGTGGGAGGAGAAGTTTGTTTTAAATTCTAAATTCAGTACTTGTTGGACCTTATACCGTAGATTCTTGGATGACATAGTAATATTTTGGACAGGTGGTAACGATGTGTTCATTGAATTTATGAATTATATCAGTACAACCACTAATTTCCTTAAATTTACTTATAAGATCTCATATGACACCCTTCAATATTTGGATGTGGAAATATATAAGGTAGATAAGAACTTTGAAACTAGAATTTATAGGAAAGCTACTTTTTGTAATTCATTTCTCCATTTTAACAGTGCACATCCATTACATTGCAAGAAGAATATAGTAAAAGGGCAATTTGTTAGAGGATGTCGCATGACTAGCTTAGAATTAGATTTTATTAAGGAATGTAATTTACTGGAGAAAATGTTTATGGACAAAGGATATCCTAACGATTTTGTTAAAAACATTAGGATGGAAGTAGAGAAAGGTAGAGAAAATAAATTTAGACCAATAAAGGGGGTAGTAAGCGATAACTGTGATGGAAGGTCTGAAAGTGGAAATAAGGGAACTAATAATGAATACCAACAAGCCCTAGTACTGGAATATAATGCAATTAATTACAAGGTTAGGGAAGTTTTTCAGAGGGAATGGGAAAGATTTATTTCCCTTTCCGATGTTGATGAAACAACTAAAGTAGTACTGAAAGTAGTCTATAAGAACTCCTTCAGCATAAATAAAATTTTAGGGAGTAATAACAATGAAGTAGGTAGTAGTGTTCATGATAATACCCACTTATTGGAAGGAAGAAGGAAACTAGGAACATTTAAGTGTGGGAGATGTAATCAATGTGAATACATTATTAATAAAGGTGAAATTTATTTGGATAGTAGGAATAGGTGGATAAAAAGTAAAGGGTATTATAATTGTGATACAAAAGGATTAATATATCTTGCAATATGTCAAAAATGTAATTTGTTTTATGTGGGTAAAACAGAAAAAACATTAAGAAGAAGAATATATGAACATATATATGAGATAAATCCAAAGCTCCGTACAACAACGTAATCACAACATTGAGATTGGAAATAGTCTCTGCTAGGTTAGCAACCAAAGCCTGAATGGACTCGGAACAAGGAATAGAAAAACACAATTTATTGAAGTACTCTGTACAACGTGGTAAGTGCTTTCATCTGCAAAGCAGACTTCTTCAGACCACTAAACATCAAAATAAGGAACATATTTAAAAACTTTTTGGCACCAGAATTCATTGATAATTGAATAATCACTTCCTATTTAAAGTGCCAATGCAAGTAATATTTAAACACCATAATAAAATACTTTTCCTCCGATAATTAAAAATTTTATACACAATAAAAATACAATAATTAATAATAACATTAAATACCAAATTTGTAATAAATGAATTGACTGTACTAATATATAAAAACTGTAAAATGTAAATGCTGTAAAATGTACATAATATATTTGATGTATACATAATGTATTAGCTATAAATACAACTCTGCCTGGAAAAATACTGAAAATCAAACTGCACTGAATAAATACTGCTCAAAGTGAGAATAATAATGTCATAAGCAATCATATGTATATAAAATTTGATATAAACACATACAAAATAGTGTGACTAAGAAATTAAATATTTTGCTAACTTTCCATATCACACAAACTACAAGTGATATTATATCTATTCAAAATTGATATATCAATACATCTTATAATAAGTGCAAAAAAGGTTTAATAGAAATGAATTCATTAATACCAGGGAATTTTGTGGCATTAGTCATCATCTGCCACATACTTTCCCTTTTTGCAAGGAGTGCTTTAAAATTACCACCCCGTGGTGTAATAACTACCTGATCAATTATGGCAAATCTAAATGTATGGGTATCACCATGTTCCTTTAAATGTCTATATAAGGCATTTTTGGTGTCATGCACCTTAATCCTATACAAATGCTCATAAATCCGCTTTCTAAATTGCCTTTCAGTTTTCCCAATATAGAAGGCTGTACAGGACATACATTTAGCAAGATATACTATGTTGGTACTGTAACAATTCCCTTTCTTAAACCTGATGTAAGTCTTATTGATGTCATTCAACTTGCATCCCTTGCTCTCGTTTATAGCAAAGCATTGTCGACATGAGCCACATTTTTTGGTAGATGCATCCAATTTCTTGTAATTCAAGTTTTTTGCACTCTCCAATATTCTTTTTACATTAAACCCCATTTTGTATACACAACAAGGTCGTTCACCTACTATATTTCTCACTTCATCATCAACAGTTAAGGTGTACCAATGTCTAAACAATATATTTTTAATTTCATTGACATGTGGAGAAAACATTAAGACACAAACTTTGTTAGTCTCAAGCCTATCAATATTACATGACTGGATGTCAGTGTTGTAATTGTATACTGTTCCTAATATCGGAGGGTATTTTTTACCCCATTCATTAGTAACATAAAGAGCAACATCATTCAATAGAGATATAGAATAATCCCTATTGATGAACATATTCTTAATAAAATTTATTTCTTTGACCATTGTCTCATAATTGGAGGACATACTAGCCGCCCGTATACATTGTCCTTTAAAAATGTTTCTTAATATGTGTTTGGGGTGATTACTTGAATATTCCAAATACCCATTGGAAAAAGTTTCCTTTCTAAAAATTTCTGACTGAAACCCAGAATCCGTGTGTCTTATAAAAGTGTCCAAATAGGCAATGCCTTTGTTGTTAACTTTATGAGTAAATTTCAAAAAACTATTGGACTGGTTAAGATATACCATGAATTCATCCAAAAGTTCACTTGGTCCATCCCATAACAGGAACATGTCATCCAGGAACCTTGTGTATTATACTACATGTTGAAAATATGTACAGTTAAATAAACACTGGTTCTCCCATTCCAACATTACTAAATTTGCAAAAATGGGAGCACACGAGGCCCCCATAGCCACACCTCGTGTCTGTTTAAAATACTCCCCTTCAAAATAAATGAAGTTATTATCCAATACCAATTCCATCATGTCAGTGATCAAATTGATACGGTCCCAACTAAGACTGGAAAATCTTCTCAGACTCTCACTAAAAAATTCTAGTCCTTCTGTTTTAGGTATACAGGGGAATAAGTCTATGACGTCTATAGTGATATATAACAAGTTCTTTTTCCATTTTTCTGGAGTAAGGTGAGATAAAAACATCCATGAGTCATTTATAAGGTGCGGAGTTCTCCCATATATGTGTTTGACCCATCTGTCTATAGCTACTCCTATGTTGTAAGTTTTGGACTTACTGCCCAAAATAATAGGACGAAATGGTGGATGAACAATATCCTTGTGGATTTTTGGTATGCCTACTATTGTAGCTAACACAGGGAAATCAACCTTTAAAAAATTGTAAGTATCCACAGTAATTCTATTGTCAATAAGATACTCTTCCAAAGCTAGGTCAATCTTGTGATATCCTAAGTTAACTTCATTGAGAGACACTATGTCATAATTGCCTGTCTCATTTAAGATGCTATGTATCTTATTGTTGTAATCCATGGTGTGAAACAAAACTATCCCAGCCCCTTTATTGGGTTTCATAACCCGTATGTCTTTATCACTGACCAACTCATTTAAACACTTTCTCTCCTTATAAGACAAATTGTCATAAAAAGTAAGGGTCTTACTTTGCTGTTTATATCTGTATATATCTAAACAGGTAAGATCCTCAAAGTTTAACACGTTTCTATGTGCCGTAGGTATGTAAGTGCTTTTTTTCTTAAGTGTTTTTAAAGGTAACTGCTCAACATTCTTTTGCATGGTAAGTGCCAAATTGAGCCTACGACAGAATAACTTTACCTCTGCTATCATGTCAGTCAGATTAAATTTAACAGTTGGAATATATTTCATACCCTTTATGAATAAAGAAAAATGTTCTTCCTGTATCTTTAAACTTGTATAATTAAATATTTTCATATCTTTGTGTACAATAACTACTTCATCATCTAAATTATTATGTGGCAACACAGCTTCTGTAATGGGCACAACTTCCAATTGTGATGTTAAATCATAAATGTTAACAACATCATTACCTACCATCTGTTCTGATGGTTCTTTTGTCGATAATTCCTTTTGTGTGGAGGCGTGAAAAATCGTCCCCCCTGAAAATTTGATTCAGATTCCTTGTGAGTCCCCCATCTATCTTGGGCTTCAAACAGAGGTTCCCTGTTGGTCTGTGATTTCCATAAATATGCCCTGTGGTGGTGATATTGTTCTATATCACGTAACAATTTTTTGTTATTTCTATCAAATGTATTAGCTGCTCTATTTTCTGCTAATTTAAATTGTTTTTCATATAGCTCCTTCCATTGGGGAAACACAAGATCAGTTACAATGTCATTATTCAACTTCTCTACCTTACTAACTAACACACTTAGCTTCTCATTGTTATTTTTTATAATTAAATTCATAAAACTAGTACCAAAGCCATCAAACATTTTATTAAACTCCTTCTTAGTGTCTATATCCAAGTCAATTCCCATAGGCATTTTAAAAAACCTTAAACCCATAGGTACAATACCTAAATTAATACATTTCAGTAGATACGCGTTGTCTATTTTAATGCTTTTAACAGCTGAAAGTAATTTCCCTAAACCAAAAATCATATCTTTCAAAGTACCCTTATGGTTGGCAGAGTTGTCTTTATATATATGTTTTTGATTGTTATTAATTTTAAAATCATATTCACCAGTAAAAAATTGATCTAAATTACCAAGTTCATGAGTAATTGCATTAACATTGACAGTCCTGCCCCTTGGGCTGGAAGAATTAGCAACAGTACCTTTAACCAAATCCGTTTTAGGTTTGGTATATGTTTTAATAGGTTGCATACGTTTTGGACGAGCTCCTAAATGGTCAAAATCCTCATCAATCTGAAAAAGCGAAAAATCGAAAGTAAACTCCTTGTCAGATGTATATTCCTTGTTAAACACTTGGCTAGTGTCGCGGACACTATTCCCCAACAGCCTCGATCTGGTCACCTCACTGAAATCCTTATTAGGTTCGCCCTGACCATTCTGGATATCCACTTGTGTAGAAACGTGTGAAGCACCCGGCAAGCAGCTTGTTATAGCATCGGAAGTGGCGTTTTTCATGTCCCACAGCGTTTTCTGTAGCTGCCCAACTACATCTGTCATGCGGGTAACGTTTTCACGTAAAATGTTCATATCCGCCTTCAAGGTGCTCAGCATGTCCTTGTCCAATAAAGTCTCGATCACCATACTTGTGTTGTCCATAGCAAAAGAACTGAAGTAAATCCAAAGCTCCATACAACAACATAATCACAACAATGAGACCGGAAATAGTCTCTGCTAGGTTAGCAACCAAAGCGTGAATGGACTCGGAACAAGGAATAGAAAAACACAATTTATTGAAGTACTCTGTACAACGTGGTAAGCGCTTTTATCTGCAAAGCAGACTTCTTCAGACCACTAAACATCAAAATAAGGAACATATTTAAAAACTTTTTGGCGCCAGAATTCATTGATAATTGAATAATCACTTCCTATTTAAAGTGCCAATGCAAGTAATATTTAAACACCATTTTCCTCTGATAATTAAAAATTTTATACACAATAAAAATACAATAATTAATAATAACATTAAATACCAAAATTGTAATAAATGAATTGACTGTACTAATATATAAAAACTGTAAAATGTAAATGCTGTAAAATGTACATAATATATTTGATGTATACATAATGTATTAGCTATAAATACAACTCTGCCTGGAAAAATACTGAAAATCAAACTGCACTGAATAAATACTGCTCAAAGTGAGAATAGTAATGTCATAAACAATCATATGTATATAAAATTTGATATAAACACATACAAAATAGTGTGACTAAGAAATTAAATATTTTGCTAACTTTCCATATCACACAAACTACAAGTGATATTATATCTATTCAAAATTGATATATCAATACATCTTATAATAAGTGCAAAAAAGGTTTAATAGAAATGAATTCATTAATACCAGGGAATTTTGTGGCATTAGTCATCATCTGCCACATACTTTCCCTTTTCGCAAGGAGTGCTTTAAAATTACCACCCCGTGGTGTAATAACTACCTGATCAATTATGGCAAATCTAAATGTATGGGTATCACCATGTTCCTTTAAATGTCTATATAAGGCATTTTTGGTGTCATGCACCTTAATCCTTTACAAATGCTCATAAATCCGCTTTCTAAATTGCCTTTCAGTTTTCCCAATATAGAAGGCTGTACAGGACATACATTTAGCAAGATATACTATGTTGGTATTATAACAGTTCCCTTTCTTAAACCTGATGTAAGTCTTATTGATGTCATTCAACTTGCATCCCTTGCTCTCGTTTATAGCAAAGCATTGTCGACATGAGCCACATTTTTTGGTAGATGCATCCAATTTCTTGTAATTCAAGTTTTTTGCACTCTCCAATATTCTTTTTACATTAAACCCCATTTTGTATACACAACAAGGTTGTTCACCTACTATATTTCTCACTTCATCATCAACAGTTAAGGTGTACCAATATCTAAACAATATATTTTTAATTTCATTGACATGCGGAGAAAACATTAAGACACAAACTTTGTTAGTCTCAAGCCTATCAATATTACATGACTGGATGTCAGTGTTGTAATTGTATACTGTTCCTAATATCGGAGGGTATTTTTTACCCCATTCATTAGTAACATAAAGAGCAACATCATATATATGAGATATCTAAAGCAAAAGATACTAATGCATTATATAAGCAGTCTAGAGAATGTGAAGGTTATAAATTTTTCTTTTATGTATTAGAACAAATTAGAAGAGATATTAGAGGTGGCCCTTGGAAGGAGCAAGTAGAATATAAGGAGTTATGGTGGCAAATAACCCTGGAAGCAGCTAAAATACCAGGGTTAAATGATTATATTTCTATATTGCCATTACTAAAGCTAAGGGCTTCTAAATTATGAAAGGTGTAATTTCCACATATGACAGTAGATGGTGTTAGTCCCTCATTTAAAGTGTGTGTGTGTGTGTGTGTGTGTGTGTGTGTGTGTGTGTGTGTGTGTGTGTGTGTGTGTGTGTGTGTGTGTGTGTGTGTGTAATAATGTATATATATATATATATATATATATATATATATATATATATATATATATATATATATATATATATATATATATATATATATATATATATATATATATATATATGTAAGTACTTCTTAACATAAATATTTTAATTGTTCATTAATCTTTTTAACATATATAAATTATTATTTATTGATATTAAAGATTTTAGGGTTTTTATAATATATTTTATATAGATTGATAATATAATCACTTGTAAAAATCTTGTTTTAATTTACCATATATATATATATATATATATATATATATATATATATATATATATATATATATATATATATTAATATTCATGAGCCCAATGAGAACATTTGATTACTACATTTTAAATTGTATTTAGGAATTTCATTGGTTTGTGTAATTTGTCTGGTTTATTTAAGAAGCGTTTGTGTTAATTAATGGATTATCTGATGAAGTCCATATAGTGTGGACGAAAACGCGAGCTGTGTGGATAAGTGCGTTTGGTGTTTTTGTGTTACGGAATAAAGCTAAGTTTTCCAAAAAAACAGCTGGTTGTTCACTCCATTAGCCCATAGCACTCTTTTTGATTTATCTGCCATATACTACTCCTGACACTTTGTGCCAGTTGGCTGTAGCTCTGATTCTAACTTTGACCTCATCATTCAGACTTCCTTTCTTTTCAATCACCCCCTCCCAGATACTTGAAGCTGTTAACCTGTTCCATTACTTTCCCTTTTGTCATGAATTCTCAGCTTTTTCTGATTTCCCCATTTACTGCCATTACAGCTGTCTTTTCTGTGCTCAGTTTCAACCTGTGTACCGTCATTTTTGAATACCATTCCTCTATCCTTTGCTGAAGTAATTGCTGAACATCTGCCTGTAATGCCACATCACCTGTATACACCAGCTTTGTTGACCTGTCCCCTGTGACCTGTTTGCTAAGGTAGTCCATCATCTGCATGAACAGAAGTGTGCTCAGAGCTGAACCACAATGCACAGCGAGTCCCACTGGGAACCCTGCTGTGAGTCCAAATGCTTTTCATACTTGAAAAAAAATGTATGGATGTCCTGATGGTGTGGTGTAACACCACCACCAATAACCATAAAAATACCATAAAAAATGTAGAAAATTAAAAACGAAAAATTTTATTCCAGTGTTAGGCACTTTTGGTCAAACTGGCCTTCTTCCTTCCTGACATTCACAACTCTGCTGTGGGGCATATGCTGTCTCCATTTTTGGTGGTGTTTTTATTGTTACTGTTCATACTTGAGTCATTGGGTCTTTGTCCATAGCCTGCACCAACTCTAACAATGTTTCTGGGACTTCAAACCATTGCAAGACTGCCCAAACCAGCTTTCTTGGGACATCATCATATGTTTTCTGCAAGTCTAGGTATGCCTGATTGGATGCTGTACTTCTCTCTAGCTTCTTCTCAGCCATCTGCCTTGGTGCAAGCATTGGGTCAATTCTGCTGCATCCTGATCTGAATCTGAACTGCTCATCTCCCATCTTACTTTCTACTGCTTTGCATATTTTTTATCAGTCACTCACTCCAGGACTTTCATGCAGTGTGACATGAATTTGATACCTCTCTACTGTCAACAGTTGTGAATGTCCCCTTTGGTCTTATAGACGACACTAGTGTACTTATTCCCCAGTCATCTGGGATATGCCTTTCTCTCCACACTGATGTTAGTACCATCAGGAGCCTCTTCTCCCATTTCACTTTACATCTTCATATTTGCTGTGATCTCATCTGAGCCTACTGCTTTCCCTGATTTCATTTTCCTTGATGTTGTTCTTACTACTTCTAGGGTGGGCTCCTCCTTTTCTTTCATTGTAGACTGTGTCTGGGGCAGTACAGCTTCTGAAGGGTTTTCTTCATTCAGAAACTGCTGGACGTACTCTTCCCATCTGCCTTTGATGTCCTGTGGGCTGGTGAGCAAGTTGTTGTCGACATCCCTTATGAAGGGTGTATGAATATCTTCTTTATTTTGTTCTGTCTTGGCATTGCAACCTGATAGAGTTTCTTTGTACTACTTACTGAGTCACTTTCCAGAAGCTGGTAGAGTGCCTGTGATGCCTTGTTTTTTACTATTGCAACTCCTCTCTTAGCCTGTTTGTTAACCAACCAATATCCCTTTCTAGCCTGGTCTGTCTTTTCTACCTCCCATTATTTTCTGCACTCCATGTTTCTTTTGATGACTTTCTGGAATTCTGCTTCCCTTATGTACCTTGCTTCCATATCTGGCTCAGCCATATATATGTTCTATAGTCCTCATACATTCTATTTTGAGGCACTGCCATTCTTCTTCAACTCCACCTATTTCCTCTTCTTCCTGAGGTGCTAGAGCCCTGGGTAGTTCCTTGAACTCCTTTGCTTTCTGTCCTGTCAACTTCCAGGTCTTCAACTTAGTCTCTGTTGATCTTAGATACTCCTCTGACCACTGTTTGCAGCTGATTGTGACAACCAGTGAGTTATGTTGTGGATCGACTGTTTCATTGCGGATGACTTTGCATTCATTGATTCTACCCCAGTGCCCTTTCTTTACTAAGATGAAGGCTACCCGCGTTGCATGTGGGTCACTCTTGTATGTGATCTTCTGAACCATGTGTTGGCCAACATCAAGCCATTTGCCAAACAGAAGTCTAGAATGCCCTCTCCTTCTTTATTTCTGTTGCCCTACCCATATGGACCCAGGCAGTCCTCATATCCTGTTCTGCCAGTCCCAGTATATGTGTTCAAGTCACACATTATCAACACCAATTCATGCTGTTCTGCTTTACCTAGTAGGTCCCGCAGCTGCTGTCTTAATGCACTCTTGTCTTCACTATCACAACTCTGCTGCAGGACATATGCTGAGGTTATGAATAGTGCTGTTTCCTTACATTGGAGTCTGATTGCCATTAGTCTAACACTAATTCTGATGCCATCCCTCACAGTCTTCTGAAGCTTCTTCCTCACCATAATTCCCACACCATTTCTATCCTGTCCTCCTCCTGAGTAGTAGACTCTGGATTGCAAGCCAACTGTCTTTGCTGCTCTACCCTTCCATCTTGTCTCCTGGATGCATAGGATGTCCAGCCTCCTCCTTTCTTCATGTCATCCACTTCCAAGCAGCATCCTTTCAGTGAACATAGATTGAGTGTAGCAATGCTTAGTTCATGTTGACATCCCTCACAGTGTTCTGAAGCCTCTCCCTCATCACAATTCACACACCATTTATAGCCTGTCATCCTCCTGAATAGTAGACTCTGGATCGCAAACCACGTGACTTTGCTGCACTACCCTTCCATCTTGTCTCCTGGATGTAGAGGATGTCCAGCCTCCTCCTCCTTACCTTCATTTCATCCATTTCCAAGCTGCATCCTGTCAGTGAACCAAGGCTAAGTGTAGCAATTTTTGGTTCATGTTTGGCAGGATTATTGGTTTTCTGTCCAGCTTTCGCTCAACAAAGCTATTCTAGATATTCTAGGTAACCCAAGCTGGACAACTGGACACCAGCCAACCAGTATCTTATTGATCCAGAGATGATTCTTATGTTGGGCACAATCTGGCCAGTATGGGTACATACACCCCTTCTACTGTTAGCATGGGTCCCTAGAGTAGGTCAGAATAGGCCAGGTCCTCAACCTACTTATCACTGGTTAACTGTCCATGCCCATATTGGCAACATTATCCAACACTACCGAATCACTTAGAGACAATTTTTACACCACCAAGTGCTAGCTGTGACACAGTGTAATCCATGTTCTCCTACCTTGAGAATACTTTGTACCACAGTTAATGCCAAAAGTGGTGATATATGCAACTCTTCCCCCTTATAGGTACTATTTAGCATCTCAGCTTCTGCCCCCAACTCCATTATTGGGTGAGTTTAGAGGTGGAAACACTGTGCATGTTTTTGTAAGGTGGGAGAAATCTCACTGAGACATAGTGAGAGAACATGCAAACTCCATACAGGCAGTTGGTCAGAGGTCAGGATCAAACCTTGTGCATGGGAGGCAAAGACCTTAACCATTAGCCAACTGATCTCCAGACATACAGAACTATGTGCATCTTCAAATAATGAAATTTAGCCTTTCTAATAGAAGTAATTGCCCCAAATAGACAGCTGCAAAGACAGACCTTATCTAACCTAAAGTTGAGGTTATCCATGATAAGATATATGCTACTGCAAGCATCCCGTCTTAAACCAATTGGTGTTTTCTCTTTTTTATCTTTATTCCCCTCCAAGATATGAAAAATAACTTGGATGTTTTCAGAAAATATTAACTTTTATCCTCGAAGAAAATAGCGCTTTGGCTTTTTATTGTCCTGTAATCAACTTGTGTCAGTTAAAACGTAAGAAAAATATAGCCCTCAGCTGCAGGCCTCTAAAGACATACCAAAACATTTATTGCTAAAGGAAAACTTTTCATTGCATTCAGTGTTCTCTTATTTACTTGTGTCCACTTAAAACTTGTTGCTAAAGTAAGCAAGGGATCTTAATCTAGACATTCACCAATGCAAAAGTAAGAGAAAACATGTCAGCTCTACATATATTACGGTGTGTACTTTTGCACCCCATCCCCCACCTCAGATAAGCCTATTAACTTAAACATCCTTTTGTCTAGCCTTTTTTCTCTTTTTGCATTGTAATGCCTGTATTTCTTAATACTAAAAAAGGAGAAGGAAAGAAAGAAAAAGGCATATCTTTACTTTAGTATTTTTATCACATGCAATAATTACAATACTTTACTATATAATTGGCAAATTATATCATGAAAAGTTTTATAGAAATATTATTGTTAACAGAAATTGTTTTACTTTCAGTTACCTTTTTCTATTCTCTTCCCTTCTCCTTAGTGTCCTTCCAAAACATTAGTGACATGGGTGAGACAAATGCTTTTCAGTTCCCCACAAGTTTAACATAGTGAGCAAAGGTCCATTCTTTCCACTTTTTCTTCTACAGCCATATTTCACAAATGTGATTGATGCTTTGGAAATATCACATTTGTACAATCACTTCCATGTTGCCGGCCTTTTTCCTGTTCATCTTTATCTCCTAACTTGAGACTCCAGTTCAATTCCAAAGTACTCCAAATACTTGTAATCATCTCCTGTGCTTTTCTCTGTTTCTTAATTATTTTCCTTTAGAACATTGGAAAATGTTTCCTTGGCAAGCCTCTCCATGTACTTTGGAGCAGAACTCCCTTCTGCTTGATAGCTCACTTTCTGTTGGATAAACTTTTGTATTTCCTCCTTAGCCTGTTGTGCATCAAATATGACTTTGATCCTCCAGGAAAAGATATTCTGAAGACTGTGAGATACATCAGCTTGAACCTCACACTTGTGATTCCTTGATTGCTGAAATAAATTTGTTTCTCTTCTGCCTGGTGTACAGTGAATATATTAATTTTCCACAAACACTTGGTTGTCTACAACTTTTAATTCTGCTCTTCTACCACAGTTTTGTGAGGATCAACTCTTTTTGGTGGTAGGGTTTCATCTTTTTCAGTATAGCCATTGGCTGTTTTTTTATGGCCAAATTTGGATCATACACACAATATGTTCTTTCAATTAACATATCCTGCTGTGGGATACCAGTTCACTTGCTTATTTGTATGTTCATAAAATTAATACAGTCTGTTCCTTCTAGTTTCTCTGGTCCAGCAGAAAATCTAAGGTTTTCCCTATATGTTCTGTCCTCTGATTCTACCAGTTTTTTGAAACATCTCTTTTTGAGCAGTCTCATACTCAGCCAGCCTTTTATTGATTTTGACTTCTGATTTTTGCAGTTTTGTCATATCATCTAAATATCTGTTTAAAGCTTCTTGCATTTTTCCCAGCCTTTTGTTATTTGAGTTGATATACCCCTCCAGTGTTTGTTTATTTTAATCAACTCTTGAGCACAGTTGACTTATTTTTTCCTCTAGATTACTGGAAACCAGGTCTTGCAGCAAAGATGGAGCTTCAACTGCTTTTTGCTAAACAGCTACAGGACTCTTCCAAGTCAATGTTTTCTTTTGACCTTTGTAGTTGATTTTCTTTGTCTCTTTTAGTTTATTATTTCCTGGTATCCAGGCAGTACATTTACTAGCCAGTTGCTGAATTTATTAAAAGTGACAGAGTTCTTGGCCCTTGTCTTTGAGTTTCTTTTTTTCAAACAGGGAGAGTTGAACTTTAACCGTTGATCAGTGCGTGGGCATCTTGGGAAGTCTCTGTCTTCTTCAAGCCTTGTCCTCCGAAGTAACCAGCTGTTGCTCACTGCAAAGCATCTGTCCATAAGTTTTAGTTGCTTTAGTCCATATTTTACTAGTATTGTGTTTTAAGGGCAGGATGGCATCATATTGGTTTCATAAAAATTCTTATTTGGTTTGTCTACCACAGTAACATGTTGGAAAATTGACACAATCGATGCATAGTCATATCTAGTATTATTCCAGCATTGTTTAGTGAAATTGTCATATTTTTATGCTCTGACTTGACATTATTCACTCAGTTGTCAGAACTCAGTATATCTCCCTCAGTTGCCACTTCCTGTGTTGCCTTTTCCCAGGTTTCACAACCAAAGTGAATTTGTGATAATTAACTGTAACTGCTGTTTGACAAATTTAGTAAGTTTAATTATTTAGACTGCACCAGTAATATGAGTATTTTTAGAGCAACTGATGAAGATGACCAGCTTCTCAAAGCACCACAAGCTCTCCAACTGACCTGTTGCAAATTGCAAAGAATTAAAGAAGCTTACAGTAGTGTTGTGAGAACAGTTATAAAATGCACCCACACACAAGAACATGTATGATTTACTACTAGAGTAAATTGTACAGGGAACTTTTTGAAAGTGGTATTTTACTAGTAGAATAAATTTTGCAGGGAACTTTTTGAAATATTTAAAACAAAAATATGTAGACTTAGGTAAAGGAATTGAAAACAGTAGCATAATTTATAGCAACAGATAGTAGATAAATTGTTCTTAACCATTATTTGTAAAGCATCAACAGCTGTCAGCATCAGACAACTATATAAGCATATATGTTATTTTAGCTGGTAGGTGCTGGTTCTAAACTCCCTGTGTCCCAAGGCTACAGTGAAAATCGGTCTTCTCAATTCCTTGCTTAAACTTCTCAAATGATAGTGCTGTGAAACAGTATTTAGTTTTGTAGCAAAAGAGGACACTGATGTTCTTCGTGTTTTACTGTTGCAGTCATTACATTTGGATTATCTGCCTGCAGGTAGCCCTCAGCCGGCCTGAATACCAGAGTCATGGATCTTCCATTACATGAGGTCATCAGGGGTGTAAAAGATGCAGCTGACGCCATTACATCAGTCTTTCTTGCCGTGCGGTGCTCAAAGTATAAGCAGTTTGCAAGTGCCGGTCGGCCGACTCCTGAAATTTTCGTTTTTGAATTTCAGAACCGAAATCTTAAAAAAAGCTAAGTACCCCGTTGGTGATCCTTTTTCTTGCTCTTAACCGATGTCAGTAAAAGTTAACAATTGTCTTACCTGTGGAAAGCAAATATCTCATAAAGATTTTCATTCGTACTGCATTCCTTGCCTAGGCCCAGACCACGACGTCCCTTGCTGTCAGTTGTGTGTCTTATTCAACCCCTGAACTATTCGTCGTCGGTCTATTTTTGCAGCAAATTATTTTGGTACTCGGTATAACTATCCAGAAATGGCTTTGGTAAGCCATTCATCTAGCGATATTCCAAAAAAAAGTAAGGATAAAGACAGAGACAGACCGCATAGGTCCAAAACTGCTGATGATGCTTCCGTTAAGCTAGTCGCCAGTCCGCTGGTACTCAGTGAGGCACTTTTGCAGCCCCTGATACCCGCTACTTCAGATTCGCAGGCCTCCACTGAGACCCATTCGGAGTCCAGTATGCCATGAGATGCTTCTTCGACTATGGAACCTGCGGATGTCTCTACCCTGGATGGGTCCGGAGCTGCTGTGCAGGCACCTACTTATGAGGGTGTATTCAGGCCTACAGACTTGCATTTTAAACCGACGCCATCTTCTTCATTCAGGCCTAAAACTCGACCCACGCCTGGAAAACTGACGTCTAAACTGCATGGTCAGGCCCATATGCCTAAAAAAACAAATGCTTAAAATGGCTAAAGACATTATTACTTTAATTAGGGGAAGTCAGCCTTCCCCCTCTAAGAGACCTAGAACTGATTTTCCTTCTGATTCTTCTGATCAGGATTCTAATATTTCTGTTTCTTTTGAGTACCAGGATTTACCCTTATCTACCTATGAGTATTCTGATGCAGAGGATTCCATTCCCTCTGCTTCCCCTCCAGAAGATTTTTCTTTTGGTGAAACCTTGCACACTCTTAGGGAGCATTTCTGCTGGGAAAGCCAGGATTACTCTATGACTCCAAAAAGAGGCTTAGGGAATTCTTACTCCTTCCTCAACACAGGCCTTTAGCTATCCCTCCTGTTCTGGACATTGTAGATGATGCTTTCTTGGAATCTAGCCTGTCCCCAGACACTTTACCTCCAGCTCCCAGAAAACATGACAGGTATTACAGAGTACCTGACTCTCACAAGTTCCTCTTCAAGAATCCTACTGCGGATCCAGAGACCATTTCCCAAGGTCCAAAGGGCATTAAGGCTACTGCTGCCAAAAATCCTGCCCCTTCTGATAGAGATTATAGAACCTTGGACAGATGGGGCAAGAAGGTATACACTTCTGCTACTTTGGCCATTAGGGCTTTAAATTGCCAGTTTCATATGTTAAAGTACCAGCAGCATATTATGGGACTACTTAAACAGAAAATTATGTTGATTCCTGAGTGTGCTAAACACAAAGAATTACAGGATTTAATGCATTCTGCTGAACAGGTTGATAAACATACTTTGCAGTGTGGTTTTGACTCCTTAGAAGCATCTTGCAGGGCTGCTGTCACTGGGTCTCTCCTTAGAAGGTATGCTTGGCTTAAGGAGCAAAACTTGCCAGATCATGTTAAAGCTAAATTACTGGATTCTCCCTTAAACCAAGACCACCTGTTTGGCAACAAAGCAGAAGAAGTCCTCAAAAAGATGGAGGAAAAAGCTAAATCTATGCAAACTGTTAAAGATTTCCTGCAAGTACAGCCTCCCAGATTTAGTAGGCATTGACTTTCAAAGAATTTGTCCTTTCCAGTCTCTTCCAAGCCTTCTCAGTCCAAACCCAGGAACAGCAGACCACCTAGGTTACAGTCTCATGCTATGCACAGGCCTAAGCAGTGGGGGGCTCCCACTTCCAAAGCAGGAAGTAGTAGGACACCCCCCCTATGGAAAAATGTTGTAATGACTTAACCTTAGCCCTTCCAAGCCTTGCTCAACTGCCTGCTCCCTTAGGAGGAAAGCTCGCCCTGCATGCAAAAAAACTGGGAACTCATTACCCAGGACAAATGGGTTTTAAATATAGTTTTCCAGGATACAAATTCCACTTCCACCCCCTACTAACCCCAAACTGTTGGCCAGACCTACCCCCAAATCAGTGGGCAGAGGCTCACCAGCAAGTTCTCTCTCTTCTAAGTATCAGGGCTATTCAACCTGTCCTAGCAGAAGAAAGGGGACAAGGTTTTATTCAAGACATTTCCTGGTACCCAGAAAAGACAGCTCCTGGCATCCTATCCTGGACCTCTGTATTCTAAACACCTTTTTGGTAATCCCAAAATTCAAAATGCTAATGCTTCAACAGTTGCTTCCTATGCTAGGCAAAGATGCCTGGTTGGCAACCTTAGACTTAAAGGAAGTTTACCTGAACATTCCAATAAGGAAATCTTGCAGGAAATACATCTGCTTCAGGGTAGGCTCCATGCACTATTAGTTCTCTGCACTTCCCTTTGGCTTATCTACTGCGCCCAGGGTTTTCACAAAGTGTCTATCTCCAGCCATTGCATTTTGCAGGCAGAGAAATATTCAGATATACCCATACCTGGACGATTGTGTGATTCAGGCAGAAAGCCAGGACTTGCTATTAAAACATCTGGCATTCATAAAGAAGCTTCTAACCTCACTGGGGTACATCATTAACAAAAAGAAATCTCACATAGTACCCTGCCAACAGATTGTATTCCTGGGAGCAAGCTTGAACACAGTTTCCCAGATGGCTTTCCTCACTCCAGAGAAACAAGTTTATTTGACAAACTACATCAAACTACAGGCCACAAAGACCCAGCTATCTGCAAGCCCTAGGGTTCATGGCTTCTTGCATTCTAATAATTCCATATACAAGACTGCATATGAGGAAACTACAATGGTATCTAAAAAGCCTATGATGCCAACATTCTCGAGACCTGGAATCAATGATTCATATCATTACTGGTATAAAGACAGAGTTCCTTTGGTGGGCAGAGGCCTGCGACCACAACAAAGGGCTCCCTTTCACTCTAGCCCCTGCTGCCCAAACCCTAACAACAGACTCATCAGACTATGCATGGGGGGCTCACTTGGCAGGGCAGTGCATTCAGGTCAAATGGAACCTGAGTCAGATGCACCTGCATATCAACCAAAAAGAAATGGTAGCTGTACAGAATTCCCTGACAGCCTTCATAGACCACATCTTTCCAGGACAATTATTGGTAAAGACAGACAACACCACAGTTATGTGGTACATAAACAAACAGGGGGGAACCCACTCGTACCCTCTCTGCAGACTAGCCCTGGCTCTGTGGAACAGAGCCTTGAGCTACCAAGTGCACCTACAAGCTCAATTCCTGCCAGGCAAGCTAAATTCACTGGTAGAACACCTAAGCAGAAATCTCATGGACCCACACGAATGGAAACTGGAAACAAAAATATTCAACATCTTGAGGAACAAATGGGGGACTCCAGAGATGGACCTGTTTGCCTCCCCTCAGAACTACCTATTGGACAAATTCTGCACAAGGACTCCCCACAGTCAGGCTTGGAAAGTGGATGCCCTGTCCTTTACCTGGGGAAGCCTCTCGGTTTATGCCTTTCCCCCTCTGCCTCTCCTCTCGAAGGTTCCGCTAAAGATCAAACAGGACAAGCCAAAGACAATACTGATTGCACCAGACTGGCCACGCCAGCATTGGTACCCTCTCTTGCACAGTAGGATACTGCTGGAGCCATGGCACCTACCTCAGACACCTTCCCTGCTGTCCCAGCAGGCGGGCCAGATTCTGCACCCTCAGCTTCAAACCCTGAATCTTGCAGCCTGGCTGATTCCTTGAGCTCTCCAGTAGCATCCCTCAGTAAGCAGGTGCTAGATGTCATTCTGGAAGCAAGGAGGCCTAGTACTAGAAATGTAGGAATCAACCCAAATGTAATGACTGCAATAGTGAAACACGAAGAACATAGTACAGTTGTGTACACTTACCATAAATGTCGATGTTCAAGTGTATTCACTGTTGCAGTTCTGGTTACCCTCCCTCCAGCCCCCTGACTTCTCTTGGCTCTACCTTTCCTTCATGTTTGGTGTATCTAAGCTTTCTGGTGTATTTGCTTTTTGATGGAGGTGTACCATAACATATAATTGCTTCCCATTGTGGGATCACCTGACATCTGGGGCAAGAAAAACTGATGTAATGGCGTCAGCTACATGTTTTATCCCCCTGGCGACCTGACATCATGGAAGAAGAGACAGCATCCGATGCAGGAATCCAAGACTCTGGTATTCAGGCCGGCTGAGGGCTACCTGCAGGCAGATAACCCATAGATAGAAGCCCAAGGTATTTAAAAGCAAGGTAGCTTGGGTGATATGTAGCCACCCTGCTTTTTTCAAGGCTCTGCATTGATGCTTTCTGACATCTAAAAGAGAAATAGAACAACGGATCTTATTTTAGGTCATTTGAAGATCAGAATATTGATTGGACAGCAAAAAGCCATAAGTGGTGGTGAGTGGTCAACTCTGACAGTAAATAAATTTCCTGATGTTACTCTTCTGGACTGTTTGCAGCAGACCTTCAACAACCTGAGAGAACTTTTTAACAATACTTTTTGATTGTAGATTGAAAGATGGGCTGTTATCCAGACCTAATCCCAGATATTTGTAGTTGAACAATCAGATCATCTGCATACAGGGATGTTCTTTGTGTTTCACTGTTGCAGTCATTACATTTGGGTAATCTGCTGGCAGGTTGCCCTCAGTCGGCCTGAATTCCAAAGTCTTGGGTCCTGCATAAGTTGCTGCCTCCTCTTCTATGACGTCAGGTTGTCAGGGGTAGAAAACAAGCAGCCGACACCATTTTTTTAGTCTTTCTTGCCGTGCAGTGCCCGAAGCAGTTCGCAAGTGCCGGTCGGCTGACTCCTGAAATTTTTGAGTTCAAGTTTCAGAACCGAAGTCTTCACTAAAGCTAAGTACCCCGTTGGGGAAACTTTTTTCTTGCTCCATACCGATGTCAGAAACAGTTAATAAATGTATTACTTGTGGGAAGCAAATACCTCATAAGGATTTCCATTTATACTGTATTCCTTGCCTAGGCCCTGATCACAACGTGCCTGGCTGTCGGTTTTGTGCTAGATTTAACCAACGCACTATTAAGCGTCAGTATATTTTTGCCTCAAAATATTTTGGAAACAGATTTAACTACCCTGAAATGTCGTTGGATAACAATCTGACTACAGGAGTACACAAAAAATGCAAAGAAAAGGACAGAGACAGACTGTCGAGGTCCACAACCGACGAAGCTTCTCCTAAGCCAGTCGCCGGTTTGCCGGTACTCAGTGAGGTGCTTTCGCAGCCCCTGATGCCCGCTACGTTCGAGTCGCAGGCCCCTACCGAGACCCACGTGGAGTCCGGCACGCCACGAGATACTCAAAGTATTGTACCCACGGATGTCTCTCCCTCGGATGGGTCCGGAGCCGCTGAGCAGGCACCGACGTCTGAGGGTGTATTTAGGCCTCAACATTTGTATATAAAACCGACGACAGCTGCAAAACCAAAGACAAAAGCAACTTCTAAAGCTAAAAAACTGACGCATGAGCCACGTGCACAGGCCGCTATGCCTAAAAAACAGATGATCAAAATGGCTGAAGACCTAATTACCTTGATCAGGGGTTCCCAACCCCCTCCTGATAAGAGGCCTAGGCAAGACACTGATTATGAATCTTCAGATCAGGTTTCTATTTCTTCTGATTCCTCTTCTGATCAGGAATTATTTATACCTCCCTATGAGGATTCTGATGCAGAGGAATCTATCCCATCTGCATCATCTCCTGAGGATTATTCATTTGGAGAAACCTTGCATACTTTGAGGGAGCATTTTCACTGGGAGTGTCAAGATTTTTCAGAATCAAAAAAGAGGCTCAGGGATTTCCTTCTTCTCCCTCAGCACAGGCCTTTAGCCATACCCCCTGTTTTAGACATTGTGGATGATGTGTTTTCGGGGTCCAGCTTGACTCCTGACTCCTTACCTCCGGCTCCCAGCAAGTCTGACAGATATTACAGGGTCCCTGACTCACACAAATTTTTATTTAGAAACCCTGCTGCTGACTCTGAAACTATTTCACAGGGTCCAAAGGGAGTTAAGGCCTCAACAGCAAAAAATCCTACCCCCTATGACAGATTCAAGGACACTGGATAGATGAGGAAAGAAGGTTTATACATCTGCAACCTTGGCAATTAGGGCCTTAAACTGCCAGTTTCATATGCTCAAGTATCAACAACATGTCATGGGATTGCTGAAACAGAAAATTATGTTGATTTCTGAATGTGCAGAAAATAAAGAATTGCAGGAATTATTGCATGCAGCAGAACAAGTTGGGAAGCATACTTTGCAATGTGGTTTTGATTCCTTAGAGGCCTCCTGCAGGGCTGCAGTTACTGGATCTGTGATTAGGAGGCATGCCTGGCTAAAAGAGCAAAATTTGCCTGATCATGTTAAAGCTAAATTACTGGATGCACCTTTACAGCATGATACTCTGTTTGGTATTAAGGCAGAAGAGGTTTTAAAGAAAATGGAAGACAAAGCTAAGTCTATGCAAACTGTAAAAGACTTCTTACAAGTGCAGCCACCAAGATTCAGTAAACACTGGCCTACAAAAACTGGTCCTTTCCTGTGTCTGACAGAGCTCAAAGAGGCAAATCCAGATGCCCTAAAGGTTCTAGATACCAGGCACAAGATTCTTACAGGTCAAAGCAATGGGGTGCTTCTACCTCCAAATCTGGAGGAAATAAAGCGCAACCCTACAGAAAACAGTCCCAATGACTTCCCTCTGCCATCACCAAGCACTTACCTTTTGGCAGCACCCTTAGGGGGAAAATTAGCACTTTTTGCTCAAAATTGTCAGTTAATAACCAAGGACAAGTAGGTGCTAAACATAGTATCACAGGGATACAGATTCCATTTCCATACTCTGCCAATGGCAAACGGTTGGCCGGATCTGCCAAAAAATCAATGGGCAGAGGCACAGAAACAGGCTACATCCCTCATGGATATGGGGGCTATTCAGCCAGTACCAGAACAGGAAAAAGGACAAGGTTTTTCTCAAGACAGTTCTTGGTACCCAGAAAGGACAAGACTTGGAGGTCAATACTGGATTTATCAATTTTGACCACATTCCTGGACATTCCAAAATTCAAAATGCTAACTTTGCAGCAGCTTCTGCCCATGCTGGGCAAGAATGCTTGGCTGGTGACATTAGACCTAAAAGAGGCATACCTGCATGTCCCAGTAAGAGAATCGTGCAGAAGATACCTCTATTTCAAGGCTGGCTTAATGCATTACCAATTCTCTGCACTGCTCTTTGGCTTCTCTACTGCGCCCAGGGTCTTTACAAGGTGCCTGGCACCAGTAATTGCTTTTTGCAGACAAAGAAGTATACAAATATATCCTTACTTGGACTGTCTCATTCAAGCAGAGAACAGGGACATTCTTCTTCAGCACCTGGCATTTGTGAAAAGGCTTCTAACATGCCTAGGGTACACAATAAACGAAAAGAAATCACAACTGATACCCTCTCAAAAGATAATATTCCTGGGTGCAAGCTTGAATACAACTGCCCTGATGGCTTTCCTCACGCCAGACTAACAAAGGCAACTGACTACTTACTTCAAACTGATGGCAACAAAAACCCAGTTATCTGCAAGACAAACTCTGCAGGCTTTGGGGTTCATGGCATCCTGCATTCTACTGATTCCATATGCAAGACTGCATATGAGGAAACTTCAGTGGTACCTAAAAGGTTTATGGAGTCAACATTGTCACAGTCTGGAAACAATGATTCCTCTCATTCCCTGCCTACAACAGGAGTTTCTATGGTGGGCAAAGGCATGTCACCAAAACATGGGACGGCCCTTCACTCTACCCCCTGCCAGCCAAACCTTAACAACAGATGCATCAGATTATGCATGGGGGGCCCACCTGGTGGGAAGATGCATTCAGGGCATATGGACCCCAAAACAAATGCATCTGCATATCAACCAAAAAGAGATGCTAGCTGTTCACAATGCCCTGACAGCCTTCAAGGACTTACTTCATCCAGGACAACTACTGATAAAGACGGACAACACCATGGTTATGTGGTATATAAACAAGCAGGGGGGCACGGATTCATACCTCCTTTTGCAGACTAGCCATGGCACTGTGGGACACAGCTTTGACTTACCAAGTACATCTACAAGCTCAATTCCTGCCAGGAAAACAAAATACTCTGTCAGACGACTTAAGCAAAAACCTTATGGAACCTCACGAGTGGAAACTAGATCCACAAGTCTTCAGCATGATAACAAAGAAATGGGGGAGCCCGGACATAGATCTATTTGCCTCTCCTCAAAATTATCAATTGAAAAGATTCTGCACAAGGACTTATCACAGACAAGCATGTAAAGTGGACGCCCTATCCTTCAGTTGGAAAAAACTATCAGTTTACGCCTTTCCTCCTCTGCTTCTTCTTCCCAAGGTCCTACTAAAAGTCAGACAAGAGAAACCAAAGATGATACTAATTTCCCTGGACTGGCCACGCCAATACTGGTACCCAATCCTAAGGAACTTGTCTCAATACCCAGCTTGGACCTTACTTCAAAGACCTCAATTACTGTCCCAGCAAAACAATCAGATCCTGCACAATCAGCTCCAAACACTGAACCTGGCAGCATGGCTGATCATGTAGTTATGCAAACAACACCTCTCAGTAAAGCTGTGATGGATGTCATTTTGGAAGCCAGAAGGCCTAGTATTAGAAAATCTTATGCTGATAAATGGAAGAGATTCTGTGCTTGGAATCAATCACAAGGAACTGATACAGCATTACCAAATATTCCTCAGATATTACAATGCTTGACTGAGATTTATTTATTTATTTATTTTACATTTGTTAACCGGGCTAGTCTAACTGGATATATTTCCATTTTCAGCAGAGGCCCGGGGAGAAAAGCTCCACAAAGACATAGTAACTATTACATAAGATGCAATAAAGAGCAGCATAAAAAATACCATATAAAGAAAATATAATAAAAAAATCAAACTTATTCTATTCAGAATTAACAGTTGTACAACAATGTACTCATCGTTCTTGTAAGATGCTTGACAAAGGCCTAAATCAATGCCTCTGCCATTTTGGCTCATTACAATACAGAACCACCAATCTTTTCTCATCCTTTACTAAAGCAGTATCTTAGAGGAGCCAAAAATTTAAGGCCTCCCAGAAGATCACCAATACCTGCATGGGAACTCAATTATGTGTTGGAAAAGCTCACCCTGCCTCCATTTGAACCAGCTGCTACTGCAGATCTAAAGTTCTTATCATGGAAAACAGCTCTGCTCCTAGCAATTACTTCAGCAAGAAGAGTCTCAGCGCTACAGCCCTCATGGCTGTGGAGCCTTTTATCATATTTTACCCAGACAGGGTGTCTCTGAGGACCAATCCTTCATTTATGCCTAAGGTGGTTTCCAGTGTGGCTCTTAACCAAACTATTCAACTGCCAACCTTTTATCCAAATCTGCAGAACAAGGGGGAGAGGATTCTGCATTCATTGGATGTACACAGACAGCTAAGACTCTACTTGAGCAGGACTAAAGCTCTAAGAAAAACTGAACAGTTACTAGTGACATATGCTGCAGGATCAGAAGGAAAGGCTATTTCAAAGCAGACTATTTCAAAGTGGATAAGCCACTGCATTCGTTTCTGCTACTTACACCATTGCAAACCTGTGCCCAAGGGCATTAGGTCTCATTCCACCAGAGCTGCAGCTACATCAGCAGCCTTTCTCAGAGGAGTACCAACCAAAGACATTCTAGAGGCTGCTACTAGGAGTTCTGGTCACACTTTTACAAAGCATTATCATTTGCCTCTCTACTCTAAGTCCGGGGCAGGCTTTGCCACTGCAGTTCTGCAGGGCCTTATAGCTGCCCCTAATGCTGTTTAGCTCCAGCCTCCCATCCATAGCTTTGGGATTCTATCCAAATGTAATGACTGCAACAGTGAAACACGAAGAACATAGTACAGTTGTGTACACTTACCATAAATGTAGATGTTCGAGTGTATTCACTGTTGCAGTCCAGGATACCTGCCCGCCATACCCCTTTTTATTCTGGAGTTTCTCTTTCCTTCACTATCTTCTACAACCTATGTGGTGTATTTGCTTGTAGATGAAGGTAAAGTTTGTATTGTTGCATGTATATATAGTTTATATATACATATATATATATATATATATATATATATATATATATATTTTTTTTTTTTTTGCTACCTTTTTGGAGGCACCTGACATCTGGGGCAAGAAAAACTAAAGAAAATGGCGTTGGCTGCTTGTTTTATACCCCTGATGACCTGACGTCAAGGAAGAGGAGACAGCAACCGAGGCAGGACCCAAGACTTTGGAATTCAGGCCGACTGAGGGCAACCTGCCAGCAGATTACCCAAATGTAATGACTGCAACAATGAATACACTCGAACATCTACATTTATGGTAAGTGTACACAACTGTACTTTACTTCTAGTTCTAGACATGACCATAAGGCTGTTGACTAAAATGTAAATGAATATTGGAGTTAAAGCCGATCCCTGAGGTACAGTGGGCCTCAGATTTCCCTGATCAGATAATGTGCCCCCCCACAGTCTAATGTTAAAGTTATGGTCTTCAAGATAGTGTGCAGTTTGACAATAAAATCTATTGCTATACCCAAGCCTCTTGAGCTTTGCTTAATAGTAAGGTGTATCCACTATTTCAAATACCCTGCAAAAAACAACCAGTTTTGCAGCTGTCAGGATTCTTCTTTCCATCATCAGCCCCCGTTTTCCCCATTTTTCTACATGGGGTCAGGTTATCATGTTAACTGTCGCCAACTCTCTCGATTCAGTGCCACACTCCTGCCTTCTTCAACACTCATGCCTGACTGTTGCATACCTTCTTTACCACAATCCATCCACCTCTTTGCTGGATGTCCTCACTTCCTCTTACTTTCTTCCTGTCTGTCCCAAATCATCACCAAATTGTCTTCTGCTTTTCTACATGTGCCCAGACCACTGTAATCTGTTCTCTTTGATCTTTTCTGCAATTTGAGCTACTTTGCCTTCTGCTCTTATGTCCTCATTTCTTCGTCTATCCCACAGTGTGCATCCTATCACCTTTCTCAAGCACTTCCTTTCCATCACCTCTAACTTCTTCAACTGTTCTACCTTTACTGTCCAGGTTTCTGTACCATACAGTAGTACCGGTCGCACCACTGTCTTGTACACCTTACTTTTCATCTTCTTTGGCATTCTTCTGTCATAGTCTACACCATATACTCTATGCCAGTTGGCTGCAGCCCCTCTAATTCTAGCTTTGACCTCTTTATTCAGACTACCCTTCTCCTCAACTACTCCTCCCAGATACTTGAAGCTGTTTACCTGTTCCACTGTCTTCCCTTTTATCTCTGTTCTCAGCTTCTTCTGATTTCCCCAATTTTCTGCCATTACCACCATCTTATATGTGCTTAGTTTCAACTAATGTGCCTTCAGATTTGCATTCCATTCTCCTATCCTTTGCTGAAGTTCTAGCTCGGAGTGCCTGTACTGCCACATCATCTGCATACAGCAGCTTATTGATCCGTCCCCTCCAACCTGTTTGCTAATGTAGTCCATCACCAGTATGAACAGCAGTGGTCTCAGAGGAGAACCCTGATGTACACCTACACCCACTGGGAACCCTTCTGTGAAGCCAAACATTGTCCGTACTTGAGTCATTGGGTCCTTGTACATAGCCTGCAGTAATTCTACCAATGTTTATGGGACTTCAAACCACCGCAGTACTACCCAGATCAGCTTTCTTGGGACCTTGTCATATGCTTTCGCCAAGTCTACGAATGCCCAGTTGGACTCTGTCCTCATCTCTAGCTTTTTCTCAAGTATCTGTCTCAATGCAAACCTCGGGTCAGTTGTGCTGCATCCTGATCTGAATCCAAACTGCTCATCTCCCATCTTACATTCTTCTACGCTGTGTATCAGTTTATATTCTTTCCATGTTGTGAATAATGTCAGTGGTATTATAAATCATAGTCTGTGAACCCCTTATTTCCTAAAGTTAAGTTCACATTATCCTATTAGTCTCTGCCTCCTTGTAGTTCATGCTTACTCTTTTTCAAACAGCAACCCAGTTTTTAGCCCTTTTACCTATTTATCTGATGTTCTTAATCTTCTTTCCATTCATCACTGATGGGTACGTTTTTGAGCCCTCGGAACCGAGTCGGCCTTTTTACCAAGCTTCGCCAACCAAAAAAACTCTTGAGCTAAGTCTCTACCCAGAATGCCCTTCTCCCTGTTACCTCAGATCTCATTTGCCGTGTAGTCTTAAAGCCACGTTTCAGCCAAGCTCTCAGCTAAGTGGAACTTTATTTGACATTTGTGTGAAAAAGTTTTGATATCTTCATATTTTAAGCAGTTAGTATTTCCAGTGTCTTTTCTTCTGTCTAACCTTGTTTTTTTCCTCTCTACTTTACCCGTTGTTACCGTTGGTAAACTTTCAAGTACCATTGTTGGTACGGCCTTTCCTCCCTTATCCTTGTGGTATTTCTTCAGTACCATAGTTGGTATTGTCTTTCCTGTTTAACCTATTAGCTTTGGCTTTTATTAAGGTGTTTCCCTTTTTTCTCTACATATCAGTGTATTGTTATATTTGTGTCTTTTTTGAACGGAGTTTGACTTTATTTTTGTTGGATTATACAGTTGGCCTGTGGTGTCTTCTATCAAGATGTTGGATAAGAAGGGTACTTCAGGTTTTAAACATTGTGCGTCATGTAATGGCAAGTTACCTAATAGTGATTCTCATGATGATTGTATATACTGTTTGGGAGTGCCCCACCTTTCGGTGCAGTCTCCGTGTGACCTTTTTCAGAGTTTCAGTCAATGGACTCATAATGAGCCCAAAAATAAACTGATCCTGAAAGGGTTACTCAAGTCTCCCCTCTCAGAGGCCATTTCTGCAATGGAGGTCTCAACCCTCCTACTAAGGACAAAAAGAGTTCCTTCTTTACCATCAGGGGATCAGAGCAACCCTGGGAAATCAAAGGTCCCAAAGTTATCTTTGGAGCATAAATCTGCCTCTACGGCTCCATCTTCCTCGGCTCTGACGATCTCAAAACCTTTGATACCGGCACCAGTTTCGGCACCGGTCCTGCCTCCAGCACCGATCATAGACCTTACTACGCCTATTTTGACTTCGGCACCTGTGGCCACTTTGGCTCAGGGTACACCTTCGACTGCTCCACTAGCTACCAATTTGGAACTGACCATTTCGGCTCTGAGTGCCACTTCGGCACCGAGCGTTGTACCGACCTCAGTGGATTTGATCCCTTTACTTCTGGTCTCAAAACTAGAGACTTTGGTGCCAGCAGGCCTTGCACCACTGACCCGATACTCTCCTTCCTTAGATCCATTTCTGGGCCAAGCGTATAGCCCCTTCATCGAATGTCCTGATTCCCCATTCGGAGTATCCTCCAGATCCACCAGGAGCCTGTCGGAACAGGCATGGTGCGTCTTGTGGACTACACTTTCTAAGACCCATCCTCATGCAGGACTTGGGTTGACTTATCCACGGACTCCATCTTACACTCCTCCTTTGACCGTCTTGGTTCTGAAGCCTTCTGCTCCAACATCGCCTTGGAACCCATCACCTTGGCGCCTATGGTGCATCTCACTCCAGCTCCGAGTTTGTCCGTTTGGTTTTTGGTTCCCACTGAACTGGTCCTTCCTCAATCTGGGGATTGGGGACAAGTGCTTCGGCCCAGGGTACGGAGCCGTCTTTCTCCTCAGTTCCATTCTTGGTGCCAATAGCCACGTCTGCGCCAGTCCTGCTTGCGGCTCCATCCGTGGGGGCGGATTCGTCGGAGTGGGGTATGACTCTGGTCCCGAGGTTGTCTTTCTCGGTTCCAGGTTCCCATACCTCTTTGGGATGGCATGCCTTCCATGTGATGGAGAGGGCTCTTGCTTCTGGCAGCACTCTTTTGATGTTGGAACCCCAGTTTTCACCCCCTGAGCTACAGCTGTCACAGACCACCCCTGGGACACTGGGCAGAGAAGCTGCAGGATATCCCTCTTCAGGGTACCCGGTCTTCCAAGTCCTCCTCAGAGACTCCCACTGAGGAGCCGCCTCGAAAGAAGAAAGTGCAGAGTATCATTACCTGAGGAAGCACATGGACTCTCCCAAGGAGTCCTTAATGGAAGACATGGACCACTATGATGGCGAAGGGTCCCCGCGGTCACCTCCTGATGATGTCTCCTTCAGAGACATCCTGGAAATGTTAAAATAGAGAGGTGACTGGAAGCCCTTCAACCCTTTGTCTGAGGAGTCTGTGTTCCTGCAGGCTTTTCGTGCCTGGCCTTCTACCTCTTGGGTGACTCTGCCTCCTGATGAGCTTGTACAGCTTGTTGTGCAGGGCACTTGGAAGAACTCGGATTCCATTGAGGTGATCCCTCGGAGACCAGAAAAAATTCTTTCCCCTCCTGAGGAGAACCCGCATTGGTCCAAAGGGTTACCAGTTGATGCTATGCTGGTGGTAGTGGCCATGAAAAAGGATTTGACTGAGGAAAGTCCCGTGGTCCACCCACCCAACAGGGAGTCCCAGGCAGTGGACAGACATGGAAAGCATGTTTTTGCATCAGGGACCTTTGCTGTACGATCCCTGAATTATTTGGCACATTTTACGAGGCTCCAGTGGGACTTGATCTCCGAACTCTCTGGGACACTCCCAGGACACTTATCTGATGAGGTCAGGGACAAAGTGGCCTCGCATCTCGCAACCCTGGAATCAATATCCAACACTTTCATGAGGTTGCTGTCACATGCGACCGAAGGGACAGCAAGAGCAGCAGGTGCGGGCATTGTTATGAGGAGTCATGCCTGGATGCGCATTTGTGACCTTGCGGATCCCTTCAAGTCTTCCTTTCTGAATGCTCCCATCGAAGCTTCATCGCTTTTTGGCTCCAAAGTGAAGGACACACTAGCCAGGTGCGAGCAAGACTGAAAGACCCTGTCTGCCTTAGGCATATGGTTTTCCAACCCCGAACGTACCTTCTCCAGGAATCAGAGGAGTGGAAAAATGTGGCATAAAAAAATCTCAGGGGCCTTTCTGTGCCGCACGTGGTGATGATATCCCCAGGGGCAGAGGGGGTAACAGTTCCAGAAGATGCCCCTGTAGAGGCAGAGGGGGTCCTCTTAACCAAGGCTTCAGGGACTGCTTCTCTGGACAGCCTTATCAGCACTCTTGAGGAGCAGCCCGATTGCTTACCTCTCGAAGCAGTCAGGGGTCGTTTCTCTCTGCATCAACCTGCCTGGCAATCTATCACCACCAATCGTTGGGTGCAGAGTATCATTACCAGAGGTTACACCATTCCCCTTTCTTGTCAGACAAATCTTCCAAGTATGTTCCACCCAGTCAAAGGGAAGAAGCAGCTTCAGAGATTATAAAGATGTCTCAAAAAAGCGTCATCCAACCAGTTCTAACAGACCAGCGTGGATCAGGATTTTACTCGAGATTCTTTTTGGTGCCAAAAGAGACAGGAGACTGGACACCCATTGTGAATCTCAGCAGCTTAAACAAGTCTGTCACCCAAACCAAATTCTGGCTGGTTACAATTCAATCCATTCTTCCCTTTTTAAGAGAAGGCGATTGGATTTGCTCTATGGAACTCCGGGATGCTTATTACCACATCAAGATGGACAAACTCTTCAGGAGTCTGCTTCTCTTCTGGCTAGGAGCCAGTCATTATCAATTTCATGCCCTGCTGTTCAGTCTCTGTACAGCCCCCAGAGTGCTCAGGAAATGCATGGCAGTGGTCACAGCTCACTTGAGATTAAAAGGATTCTGGGTGTTTCCATATCTGAACAACTGGCTCCTCACCGCCCCCATCAAGCATCTTCTGGTAACAGAACTGCATTATACTCTCTCTCTGGCAAAATTGTTGGGAATAACAATACATTGGGAGAAAATGAACCTTACTCCTACACAACAAATAGAGTTCATTGGAGCGGTGTTCAATATTCCGTCCTGTCTCGTATCACTCCCACTTCAGACTCCATCGATTGAGGCTTCAGCTCCAAGTGATACTCTCTCAAACAAAAGTCTGAGCAAGGGAAGTTCTTCAAGCCCTAGGTTCTGTGGCAGCTTCAGTCCTAATAGTGCCTCTAGCAAAGCTACAGATGCGGATCCTGCAATGGCTCTTTCTTTGTCAATGGTTCCCAAACTATCATCCCCTCGGTTACCAGATTCGAATAACCAACTCCTGCAAATAGGACCTACTTTGGTGGATGAGGCCAGATGTAGAACTTTGGAGTCACCCATTTCAGTCCCCTCAGGCCAAAACCATTGTGACCATGGATGCTTCCCTGTTCGGGTGGGGTGGGGGGGGGGCATTTCTAGGGAAAGACTGTCCAAGGCACATGGTCCACCTCAGAGGCTCACCTGCATGTCAGTGTTCTGGAACTGAGAGCTGTGCTGTTAGCGTTGCAGGCCTTCAGTTTGGCTCTCCCTTCTGGGTCAGACAATATGTCAGTGGTCTGGTATATCAACAAGCAAGGAGGAACCAAGTCCTATCCCCTATGTTGAGAAGCCATGAGAATTTGGCAGTGGGGGATAGCTTCCAACCACTTTCTGATAGCAATGCATATCCCAGGGAGCTCAAACGTGATTGCAGACAAACTGTGCAGCTGCATCCTTATGCCTAATGAGTGGTCTGTCAACCCTGAGGTGGTGTCAAAAATCTTCAGCCACTGGGGCCAGCCTTGCTGCGATCTTTTTGCCTCCCATTCAAACAACAAGTGCAGCAGCTATTTTGCCCTACTTCTCCCAGAAGGGGAGTCACCTAGGGATGCTCTAACCCACGATTGGCCCACGGGATTTATTTATGCTTATCCTCCCATCCCCCTGATTCCACAATTTGTAAAGAAAGCTCTTTGGTTGAGATGCAAGATGATCGTCATAGCCCCATTCTGGCCTCGACCAGTCTTGTTCCCCTTCCTTTGGCCTTACCTAGTATACCCGCCATGGATGCTGTACCCTCTACCAAATCTGATTACTCGCCCCCAAAGGTTGAGTCACCCAAATCTGTCCAGTCTCAAGCTGATGGCTTGGGTTCTCCATTTCCACTAGTCGCTTGGCAAGCTAATCTCTCCTCGCCTGTTTGAGACATCATTCTGGCCTCTCACAAACCATCCACCAGAAGTCTTTATCAGGATAAATGGAAAAGGCTCTTCATCTGGTCCAAGGATAACATGCTAGACCCGTATTCAGCTCCAATAACTGCAGTGCTTCAATACTTGGCTAAGTTTTTTGATAATGGAGCCTCTGCCTCTACCATACATCTAGTGGCAATTTCCAATTTCCACAATGGTATAGATGACACCCCTCTTATCTCTTTATGCCTATGCAAGGCCTCCTTCAAAAAAACCTCTCATATCAGGCCTCCTGTCAGACAACCCGTGGAACCATAGAACCTCACTTTAGTCCTTCAGTCTTTGACTCAAAAACCTTTTGAACCTGTTGCGAAGTGTGACCTAAAGTTTTTGTCTTGGAAATGCTTATTCTTGGTAGCCATCACGTCTGCCAGAAGGGTCTCTGAACTGCAGGCATTGTGTATCAAGAGGCCCTATCTGGTCTTTCATAAGGACAGAGTATCACTTCGGACGAATCTATCCTTCCTTCCCAAAGTTGTTTCTGAATTCTCCGTAAACCAGACCATTGATCTACCTGTATTCTTTCTGAATTTTGCCAGTAGAGGAGAGTACTGCCTTCACTCTTTAGACGTACATAGACAACTGAGATTCTATCTAGACAGGACGAAAGTTATCCGCAAATCGGAACAACCTTTCATCTCTTTTTCTGGACTCAGAATGGAAGAGGCTGTTTCCAAGTTTACATTATCAAAATGGCTAAGGGACTGCATACGTTTCATCTATTCCCTCAGTAAAAATGCCAAAAGTTAAAGCTCACTCCACTAGATCTATGGCAACATCTGTGGCTTTCCATTCTAGGGCTTCCATGAATGACATCTGCGCAGCAGCTACTTGGGCTAAACCTCACACCTTTATCAATCATTATAAGTTGGATTTGGTCTCCAGAGGGAGAGCTGCCTTCTGCTCAGTGGTATTCAGGAATGTTCTTCCATAAGGGCCGCCCATGGACCTCAAGGTAGTTTGGAATTCTGTCTCATCAGTGATGAAGGGAAAGAAGATTAACAACATCAGATAAAGAAGTTATGTCTTACCATAACATTCCATCTGTGTTGTTTGTCTTCTTTCATTCATCACTTCCCACCCTCCTTCCCCCTCCAAAGGCTCCTGGGGGATGCTTTGGGTCTAAGTGGTGCCCTAGGGTATTTGCTCAGAAGTTGCCTTGGCATTACTTCTTTTTCTCTAGCAAACTCGATCTGAGGTAACAGGGAGAAGGGCATTATGGGTAGAGACTTAGCTTTTGAGTTTTTTTGGCTGGCGTGAGCTTGGTAAAAAGGTCGACTCTGTTCCGAGAGCTCGGAACCAAACCCATCAGTGATGAATGAAAGACGATAAACAACACAGATGGAACGTTATGGTAAGCCGTAACTTCTTTTTTCAGGCTATACTTCGTAACTGCATCCTTGGGATACACAAAGTACACTCTTTTACCCTTTGCACTATGCATTCACTGCTTACTGACTTTTGTCACAGTGGGGACTCATTCCTCATGCTTTTCCGCTCTCTGCTGCACTGCACTTTCCTTTTTTACTTTCAGAGTGTGGACATGGCCTTCCCTTCTCAGACACTGTTACTTAGATTCCCCATTGCCACTATAATTGCATTTGCAAGGTTAACCGTTTTATAGTTGGAGCCAAAACCTGGGCTTATTCAACCTTTTAGAAACATCAGGGGTTAACTGTATAACTGTATCATTAACAGACATAAATGCTTTAAATATATTATTTTGAATGTTTTGCAGACTTTGCATATCATGGGCTGGCCCTGTTATAGTGTCTTGCATAGAGTTAAGTACCTTTTAGGCATTGCTTTGGTTACAGTGCAGAGAATGTACTACAGTAGTAAGCATTCTGTGAAATGTAGTTATCAGTGTTCAGTTCATTAGATTACAACCTGGGAAATGTTCTAGTTATATGTTTAGGCTGATATCATTTATAACACTTGAGACCATTCAGGTTGTCATAAGTTCCCTTCTTTGGCACGTGTTCTTTACCATCAGTATGCAACTGTTCCCCAGCTTTTTTTTTTTTTTTTTTTAAACATTATACATCACTTGTAATCCGTCCAGTCATTGTCAGTCAAACATTATATAGCTCATTCAAATCTTGCCAGCTTTTAGACCTCATTCCTTCTCCAGAATGTTAATCTGCATATGTTGTTCACACATTTCCCATTTTTGTTCTATGTAATTTACTCATACCCTTTTTCAAATATCTCATTTCCAGTTGTTTTAATGGGTCTATATTACGTAGTCGAAATTTCAAAAGAATGAATGCTCTTACCTCGACTGCAAAATAGCAAAACCACAGAATGACGAACGGCTGGTTCATTGTCAGGACTTTGCCATTTCCTCCACTGTGTTGCAATCTTGGACTTGGTATATTTAAGTAGGGGTCCCCCCCACCTTATTTTGTCTGTAGATTTTTTTCCTGTGAAAAAAATTGCTGTTCCGGAAGTTCGGCATTCTGTGGTTTCTGTATTTTGCAGTCGATTTAAAAGTGTTTGCTTTTTTGAAACTTTGACTACGTAATGTAGACCTGTTTTAACTTTGTTACTATGTTCAGTACTAGTACATTTGGTTTCCATTTTCTAGTAATTACTTTTTTGGCAGCCACCATAATTAGATTCAGCAAGGCCTTACTATGTCTAAGCAATTCAGATTCTGTACCATACCTTAAAAAATAATTTCCTTAGTTATACCAATTTGCTAACCCAGTATTTCTGATAGACTAGTATGCAGGGAACTTTAAACGTCTGACAGCTCTTTGCATGCCATAAAAATATGTTCCCAATTACTTTCTTCCCTGTCACACCTCCAACATTTGCTGTGGACCCATACCTCTCAAGTGTACCTCATTGCGAGGAACATAGCTCATTTGGAGTGTTAAAAAGTTCATGTTCCTTGAAGTTCCACATTGAAAGGGTCTTCCACACATTCAATTTTAGGAAGTTTTTAACTGATATCCATGGTAAGTAGAAATTAGTCATATTAATTCATTAAAGGATCTTTTTATAAGTAAAACCAGTATATTTAACCATCCTATGGCCTTCCTAGCTGAAGTTGTTCGTAAGCCTGGTATGTGTTCCGCATTTTGTCCATTTGTTCCACATTATGATGACTAGTGTTCCTCATTTTGGAGTTGGAAGGTTGAGAGCTATATGTGGACCTGAGGAAAATTTCTTTGGAGTCTACTTGGAAAAATACATATGTAAACACTTCCAATCAAAGACTTATTTTATTTATTATTTATTTTATTTTACATTTGTTAACCGGGTTAGTCCAGCTGAGCGTTTAGCTCATTTTCAGTGGAGACCCGAGAAGAAAAGCTCTGCAGTGAGTAGTTATATTTTACTTACATACAGTAAAGACATTTTCATTAGCAGCTAAACAAATAGTTAGGGAGACAACATTTACATTACATCATACAGAAAAACAGTTGGGTACAATGTCAGAAGTCATACCGCAAAAAAAGAACATTTGCAATAAATCATTCAGAAAGCAGTTGGGTACAATGACAGAAACCATACTGCAAAAACTTAGGTACAATGTCATGAAAGGAATACAGTGTTCATAATTCCTAAGTTGTTATTTGTAGTTTAGGTACAGGAGGAGTAGTAAGGGGATGAAGTGTTTAAGCATAGAGATGGAGAGGTAGATGATTATTAAGTTAGACAGTGAAGGAGAGTGGAGGGAGGAGAAAGAGAAGCTAAGGTTGGGTAGTTTTAGCGGGGATGACTACAGTGGCAGGATCATTTATTTGATAGGTATCTCCGAGTGGCTAGTTTGAAATTCTTGGTTTGGTCAAGTGTCCTGATTTCTAGGGGTAGTTGGTTCCAAGTTGCAGCTGGGTTATAGTTATAGAGTAAACACCCAGTTCTAGTTTTGGATTTATATATCTGTAGGAAGTCCTGGTCTGAGCTGTGTAGTGTCCTGTTTGGGGAATGTTTAGATATAATAGATAGAAGGCTAGGGCAGAAAGATGGTAGATAGAGGATGGAATGGATAATTTGCAGTTGATATAGTAGCAGCAAATGAGGGAATTCTAGCCAGTCCAATAGTTTAAGGGATAGGCAGTGGTGTGACTTGCAAGTTTGGTTTGCAGCAAATCTAGCAACCTTATTATAGGTAGTTTCGATCTTTTAGACTTTGTTTCATATTTGAGAGACAAACATATAGCCCCCCCCAGCTTTATCCCAAAATAAAAACATACCACTTCTCATTGAAGTATTCATCACATACCTTCTGCATGTATCGTTTTCATTTTCAACTTTCCCTACTTTTGATAAATCTTAGACAACAGAAATTGTTTGTGATGGTGCTGAAGTAAATGTAGGTTTAGTTTTCCCACTGTTCTGTTCTCCATTTTAAAACTCATATTTGCATTTTCATCATTCATCTTAGAATTTTAGTTTGGGCACTGAAGTGTAAAAGCTATTCTGTAACTAATATATGCTGAGCTATTGTATGGTTCCAAAGCAGTTAAGTTGAAATATATTTTTGGTCCGTTATTTATGTATTTGCTTATTTGATCACACTCAGATATCTAGCAAGAAGGATACAGGGCTGTAAAATGTAGTATGGAAGACCTTATAGGTAATATTTTGGTCATGTGGTAAAACAGTTTTGGAATGTTGTTCTAAATGAATCGACATATTGTATGAAACTAAAATGAACAAAATATTTTTTGTCTGGAGAAGGGAGGAATTGCATTAAAATGTTCCAAAATGGGTGAGAAATGTTTAGGCTGTGTGGCTTTGTTAGCAGTCTTTGGAGCTCATGTTCAGTTCTGGGCTGAGGTATCTACTGTGTTTATATTTATCCACAGCATACTTGTGTGTTTAGTGAAAGTTTCACAGCCATGTTGTGGACAAATAAAAATTAAACAAAGGTTTATACTAATTCTGCTAGTCAAACTGAGTTTAAGACTGATACATATAGCAAGCTAAGAAAAAGGGCATGTGTATTTTTTTACAGTGAAGTAAAGATTCATTTTACTTCTATAGCTATGTATCCGTTAGTACAAGGATTCAGATTTTTTAGGTTGTGCCTGGCAAAGAGTAAATTTAGACATTCAAACTCACCCAGGGGATGACTTTACTCATACAAATGTTGAATGTTGTGATTTTGGACTATCTGCTATGATTTTTGATGGCCCCCTGCAATGATTTTTTTAAGCTGAAAGGCTGAGGTTCATATCTTGAAAACTGTCATTTGCTTCTGAAGTTGAATGTCAGTCATTCATGGTTTTTGTTGTGTGGCTTACTCAGTGATGCCTTTTTTACAAAGTTTTCTGTTGTTGCATTTGGGTACAGTTTTTTTCATTTCTTTTTCATCTTACCCTTCTTAATTTTTATATTTGAGATACATGTAAGGTTTTCTCAGAAGTTGTTACATCAGACAAAGGTGTTGATTCTTTTAGTTTAAAATCTATAACTGAAATAGATATCATGTTCACTATGTCTGAGCCACTTTGAACACTGCTGGTTTCACTTAGCTATCAAGGTCCTACATCTCTGTAGTTTCCATCTGCTGCTTTTTTAACTGCAAACCTTTCTTTTCCTTTGCATGTCTGTCAGAAATCTGACAGGTAACTCTTTGCAGTTTTCAAGGACTCCATTTGCTTGCAGTCTTTAGCTACCTTTATTTCTCTTTATTAAACTCTTTTAACAGAAATACCCCATTCCAGATTGGCTTTCTTAGGGAATTACTGTAATGTGGCATTTTCCCTTCCTTGTCAAACATTCATGTTACAATTGAGGTTAACATTTCGTCCTTCTACTTAGAAGTCTGATGTTATTGTATCAACTCAGCATGAAAAGCATGTTTTGCTGATACTGGTTTACTTTACTGTTTACCTCTGTGGATTAGCTTTTACTAATTCCAAAGATTGACCCTAAACTTTGCATGTTATGTTATGTTGTCCTATCTCAACTTCATTCTTACTGGATGGGTTCGGAGCCGATCCTCGACTCCAACTCGGCCGAATACACTAGTGCGAAGTCTCTAACTTGGCTCATGGCAGAATAGCTATCCCATAATGCAATGGTGTAATTCCCCAGATCTTGTTTGCTGCCAATCATAACAATGTGTCTAAATTAATAATATGACATCAGGTATCGAAATAACAAGGAAATTCAAAGGAGCTCTTTTACTAAAAAAGAAAGATCTCTCATCTAGGTCCTGTAGGATTCCTTGGCTGGGGGAAGGTGGGAGGGTCATAAGAATGAACAGCGAGATGGACAACAAACATGGAATGTTATGGTGAGTGCATAACATCTTTATGTTATGTTGTCCTATCTCGCCTTCATTCTTACTGGATGGGACAGCGTCCCTAGCACCACTTCCCTGGATGGCTCACGGGAGTATACCTTTGAGCACAGTGGAACCAAAGGAAGCCCTGTCCCTGGAGGACAAATCAACTTTGTAATCAGTAATAAAAGTATGGGGACTTGCCCATGTAGCAGCAGCACAAATACTGCCCACTGACAATCTGGCCAGGTAAGCAGAGGATGTTGCTAATGTTCTGGTCGAGTGGCCTCTAACTTTGAATGGCAAATTCCTATTATTTGAGGTGTATATAAAGGTAATGCAATTTGAGAGCCAATTTGAAAGCATAATTCTTGAAACTGGCATGCCCTTTCTTGCTTCAGAAAAGGAGATGAACAACTGATCTGTTTTCCTGAAATCTTTAGTTCTATGCAGACAAAACCTAAGTTGTCTACGCACATCCAATTGGTGAAGTTTGTACTCTGATTTGTTGCTATGATTGGGAAAAAACACTGAGAGCTCAATAGATTGATTTAGATTGGTTTGGGAACAAACTTTTGGCACAAAGGATGGATTAGTTCGTAGAGATACTCTTGTCCTTATGGAAAATCAAATATGGCGGTTTGATTGATAGAGCTTGCAACTCTGAGACTCTTCTTGCAGATGTAATGGCTACTAGCAGAATAGTTTTCCAAGAGAGGAATTTGAGATCATAAGATGATGAAGGCTCGAAAGGAGGTAAGAATGAAGGGAGAGATGGACAATAAACGTGGAACATTATGGTGAGTACATAACTTCTTATTTTAGCACACAGGTTTTTTTTATGTAGTGGCTAATATAGAAGTGTCAGTATAGTGTTCATCAATCTTGCAGTTCAGGTTTCTTTTCTCTTCCTGCAGCAGATTAACAGTACTTTCAATCCTTTTACATTTTTCTTTCAGATTTTTATACTTAATGGCTAGTTCAGTGGTAGCAGTATACCATGCTGCATCTTGCAGTACATATTCTATTCATTCCATCCATCTGGTCTGACTGATGGGTCATAGGGTCACTTGTTGGAGCTGAGCAGATAAAACAAGATGTCCTTCTATTCCCTTGTTACAGTATTCACAACCTTTGAGTTATCCTCTGCTTAGCTACCCAAAGGTCCGGCCAGTATACAAAAGCTTTAGTCACTGCAGGGTACATGGAACATCTGACATCAGCCGTAGGGTTCGTGGGCCATAAAAGTGATGCCTGCACGTACCTTTCCTCAGAACTTCTCAGCTGCCAGTTGAATGTCAGCTGTTCCTACCTTCTCTGCAGTTGGATCTTCATATTTAAGATAAGTACTCTGTTGGGGCCATTTTCTTCTCTTTTTGGGTCACTGCATGCCTGCTTAGGTTCAAGCCATCCAGGAAAGGAAAGTGTAGGTGCGGACATCAGATCCCCCCATAGAGATGCCCACGGCCTCTGCCTTTTCTATTTAAGGCCCAACCACGACCACAAAACCTGTACAATTTGTCAGGCCTTCGTCCCTAAGACTCTCCACAGCCGTCAGCACTCCCTAAACATCTACTTAGAAAACCAGTATCTTAATCTTCTAGCTCTGGCAATGGAAGGGCCATCCAGTTAGGCCATTTAGCCACCAAAAAAGAAGGCCAAAGTTTCCAGGCCTGACTCTACTGCTGCACCTCCTCCACCTGATGTTGACCCCATGGCCAATGTTCACTTGGAGGAATGTATGGAACTAGCTGTCCATGGAGGTTTGGCAGATGTCTGGTGCTGATGACGAGGGTGGAACCTCGGCTTGCAATGGATGAACAGACCGGTCCTTCCACTGCTTCAGAACAGTCTGAACCCAGGCTGTCTTTAGGCCCTATGCCCTCCAGGCCTACCGCTTCCTTAAAAAGAAAACAAAAGACAAAACATGTCTTTCCTCCTTCAGAAAGCCTACCTGATTGGCAAGCTTTCTCTCTAAGCTTATTTAATGCCTTCATGGCCCTTAGGCCTTCTATGGCTGCTTCCCCTCTGGCTGTCCCTCCAGTTATCAGTCCTAGGCCTCAGACTGAAGATACTCTTCCTCCTGAAGCTGAGGACTTTTCAGATTCCTCTTCAGAGGACTCTCTTCCCCATGCCTCTCAGATGCCTTTCCCTCTTAGGTATGCCACCCCTGAGGAGGACTCTGCTGAGGCAGACTCCCTTGAAGAGGGCCTCACCTTTCATGAAACCATCTCAAAAATGAGAGAGATTTTTTTTAATGAGATTCCTCTGAAATGTTCGAGGTCCAAAAAAGGTATGATGAACTCTTACACAAATGGACACCCTCTCACCTTCTGCCATCCCACCAGTCTTACCAGCCTTTTTTGATGCCTTCATTGCAACCTCTCAAAACCCTGAATCCCAACCACCAGCCCCTAGAAAGCCTGACAGGTTTTATAAGGTCCCAGAAGGGGCCAAATTTCTGATTAAATGCCCTGTTGCAGACACTGGCACTGTTTCAGTCTTTGCAAGCAAACCCTCCAAATTACTTCCCTCCACCTCTGTTCTTCCCACTGATAAGGACAGTAAGACCATGGAACACATTGGCAAAAAAGTATACACCTCTGCCATTTTGGCTTTTAGGGCATTTAGCTACCAGACACACATGTCTAAGTATGCCCTGGCCTTTTTGACTCAGGTTTCCAAACTTCTGGCTGATCTGTCAGACTCACCTTCTAAGGCTCAAATATCTAGCCTCATCTCCTTGTCCTCTCAAGTGACAAGACTCTTGATCAGATGCAGCTGTGATGCTCCAGAGGTCTCAGCCATGTCCGCAGCTTCTGCCTCCGTGCTTAGAAGGTATTCTTGGCTGAGACTCCAACCCCTACCTGATGATATTTATTTATTTATTTATTTGATGACCAGGTTAGTCCGACTGGGACAGAGCCCTTTTTCAGTAGATACCCGGAGAGAAAAGCTCCACAGTAAATACATTTAAATTGAGTTGACTTATAATAATACAAAATATTAAATAGACATAAACAATAACAAGAAAAAAGATGTAAGATATCAGGGCTAAACTCCTGGATGTACCCCTGGACAATTCTGCCCTTTTTGGGACTAAAGTGGCAGAGCTTTTCAAGACCCTTCAGCAAAAGGGGAAGGAATTACAAGACTTAAAACTTGTATTTGTATCTTCAATCCCTAAGTTCCATAGGAATTATTCCACCAAGACACAGTTCATCAGGAAGCATTCTGCTCCTACTCCTCATTCTAGGAGCACAAAAAGAGATCCAGGAAGCAGTAGCCTCCTTCCAGGCCTGCTCAGACTCCAGTTCAGAAACCTTGGTTTCAAACCCCCCGGATTCCATTCCCCTATCCCAAAGATTCTCTCACTGTTTTCCCATCTGGTAAACCATTAATTCAGACAAGGGCATCTTGTCTATCATAGAAAAGGGTTAATTCATGACTTGGGTCATTTCTCCCTCCTTAAGAGGCATCCCACAGCCACCAAAGGACCTGATTCCCCTTTTCCAGACAATCTTAGGCAGACTTCTCTTTCAAGGGACTATCCAACCTGTCCCTCTGTCAGAAAAGGGAAAGGGCTTTTACTCCAGACTTTTCCTAGTCCCAAAGAAAGATGGCCAATGAAGACCTATCTTGGATCTCTCCCACCTCAACCTTTTTCTACAAGTTACCACTTTTTGCATGCTTACACTCAAGACTCTGTTCCCCATGCTAATGCCTAAGGCATTTCTGGCCACTTTGGACATCAAAGATTCATATCTACATATCCCCATAAGGCGCAACTGCAGGAAATGTTTACGGTTCTCTGTGGGTTCCTCACATTTTCAGTTCCCTGCCTTGCCCTTTGGACTATCTACTGCTCCAAGTGTATTCTCCAAGCGTCTGGCTTCAGTGGTGGCCTACTGCAGGGTGCAAGGGGATTCAAATTTTCCATACCTGGACGACCTCATGATCCAGGTAGGTTGCTCCACTTCCCTTCAAAAAGTCATCTCTGTCCTGCAGTCCCTGGGGTTCAACATCAGTTTCCCAAATCCAAACTAAACCCCTCCCAGGACCAAGTTTTACTGGGGTGCAGAATAAGGACAGATATTATGAGGGCGTTCCTTCCACCCCAGAAGGTGGAAAGCCTGAGGCTATACCTGGTGTCTGTCCTCCACACCACTGCTATGACAGCAAGACAATATCTCAAACTCCTAGGACATTTGGACTCAACTATACCCATGTTACCACTGGCAAGACTCCACATGATGAAACTACAGTGGTACCTGAGGTCCACATGGACCCAACACTCCCTCCCCTTGGACCACAGCATTCACGTCTTACCCATGCCTAAGGAAGGAGCTCCTTTGGTGGTTGGATCAAGTCTCTATCAACGCAGGACTTCCATTACAACCCCTCACCTCAGTCCAGGAGATGTACACAGATGCCTCAGACCTGGGCTGGGGAACTGGTATGGACAGCTTCAAGCGGGAGCACATCAACATCAAAGAAATGAGGGCCATCATCCTTGCTCAGAGGGCCTTCCAAAACATTCTGAAGGAAGGCCTCCTGAAGTTGTTCACAGACAATGCAGTACTCTGGCATGTGAGCAAATGGAGGAACAAAATCTTACTCACTATACAGACTTGCACTCCAGGCCTGAGAATTACAGGCCCAACATGGAGTCACCCTGCAGGTAGTCTGTATTCCCTAAGCTTCAATACAATCAGGCAGACACCTTGAGCAGGTCCATGTCACAACCCCACGAATGGATGCTACACAGGGATGTGTTCCTAGACATAGTCCACAAGTGGGGTACACCATAAATAGAACTGTTTGCCTTCCCAATAGACAACTTCCACTCTTTTGTACCAGGGCACCCAGCCCCCTAGCGAGGGCAATGGACACCTTTTCTATCAAGACAAAGGATCCCTAATCCATCCCCACTTGAACTCTCTGAACCTAACCGTGTGAGTGATAGAGTTTTGATCCCTTTCAGACACCTTTACACTGAGGACATGCTGAATGTCCTGCAGGAGGCCAGGAAACCCAATACTAGGAGATCTTATTTGTCCAAATGGAAAAGATTCTCCATTTGGTGTCATCAAAAGCTAGACCCATTTCAAGGAGAGGTCCCTTTAGTGCTGTCATACCTGTGTGAATTGTTGCAAGCAGGGCTGGTATATCCTTATGTTAAGGCCCACCTAGCTGATTTTCAGCTTGTCTGCCTCTTGACCCTCCTCTTATCTCCTGACTTCCAGTGAAGTTATTCCTTAAGGGAGTACTGCACCTCAGGCCCCCCAGGAGGCCAGTCCCACCCCCATGGGACCTGAACTACGTTTTAGAGAAGCACACAATTGCTCTTTTCGAACCAGCATCAAAAGCCTCTGTAAAATATTGTACTTGGAAGGCTATGCTTTTGGTGGCCATAACATCAGCCAGGAGAGTGTCAGAGCTCCAGGCCGTCACGGCCACCTCACCTTTTCCAATATTTCACAAGATAGAGTGACCCTAAGGACCAGCACGTCCTTCATGCTTGAGGTGATCAATGAGCTATCCCTGAACCAATGTATTCACCTCCCCACCTTTTTCCTACATTCCCAGAATGAGAGTGAGAGAGTCCTGCATTCCCTTGATGTTAACTGACAACTAAGATTATACCTTGACAAGACCAAGTCCCTTAGGAGGGCAGAGCAATTGTCTCCTTTCACCCCAGAACTCTGGGAAAGGTGCTGACAAAACAGACTATTTCTGCCTGGATTTCCTGGGCCATCTCCTTTTGTTACACCTACCACAGAAAACATTTACACTCAAAAATCAAAGCCCACTCCACTAGAGTCATGGCCTCATCTGGAGCCTTCTTCAAAGAGCTGGACATTGCTTCCATTCTAGAGGTAGCTACCTGGACATCTATCCATACCTTCACCAAACATTATACACTAGACCATATTTCCAGGTCTAGAGCAGGGTTTGCTAGGGCAATCCTGCATGGATTCTTGGAATACAGTTCCATTCCACCCTCCTCTTCTTCCCTTTGAGCTTTGGCAGTCACTTAAAGGTTGTGAATACTGCAACATGGGAACAGAAGGACATAGAATAGTTGTGTAAAATCTTACCTTAACCATAGATGTCCTTTTCTTCCATGTTGCAGTATTCTATCCCTCCTTTCTACCCCCTATATATTTAAAAATGCCCTTTTGGATGACACAGGACTTGTGCAGCTTTCCTGGGACTGGGGTCTGACTGGGAAGTTCAGTTCTGAGAAAAGGTACGTGCAGACATCACTTTTATGGCCCACGCACCCTATGGCCAATGTCAGACGTCCCACGTACCTTGCATTGACTAAAGCATTTGTATACTGACTGGACATTTGGGTAGCTAAGCAGGGGATAACCCAAAGGTTGTGAATACTGCAACACGGAAAAGGACACCTATGGTTGTGGTAAGATTTTACACAACTCTTCTTTCGCTGATCTCAGACTCCTTCACCTTTTTTTCCTTACAATACTGCACCTGTGGGAGAAGTTATCTCAGATCTTATTTGTCACTACCATGGTGTTCACAGGTACTCCACCTTTTAATTCAAAATTGTATTGTTATATGTATCTGCTGACCTGCTGATGCTGGCTGTTTAACTTTAGTTATCCTAGTAGTTAGATATAAATAATAGTTTATCTTATGCATTTCATAGTTGTTTTAGTATTAACATGTGTGTTTGCATGCACATAATTCCTTTTTTTTTTACCTTGGAAAGAGACAAGGAAAAGAAAAGACTTTCAGCAAATGCTCAAAATGATGGCATCACAACCTGTCTTTCACTACTATTGATTTGCTTGTCTCAGTACCTGGATGACTGGCTCCTTCCTGGCATGACAGGAGGTTTTATTTTTTGTCCATAATACCTTTATTGAATTATCACTTAAAACATAGGCAAACATACACTTGTATATATATATATATATATATACATATATATATATATATATATATATATATATATACATATATTAAAAAAAAAAAAAAAAAAGTCAACATGTTCATAGTTACAAACATTATACATCACATTCATTTTTCATGTTTTTTTTTTTTTTTTTTATAATTATCATCAATCCAACATTACATATATTGCTCAGTTCCTGCTTTCCCTTAATGCTCACTCCTCCTCCTTCTTCTCCTCCTTTTTCTTTTGGCTGCTCCTGTTAGAAGTCGCCACAGCGGATCATCTGTTTCCATTTCTCCTTGTCCTCTGCATCTTGCTGTGTAATATCAACCACTTGCATGTCCTCTCTTGCCACATCCATAAAACTTATCTTAGGCCTTCCTGTTTCCCTCTTACTTGGTAGCTCCATCCTTAGCATCCTTCTCCCAAATATACCCAGCATCCCTCCTCAGCACACATCCAAACCAACGCAACCTTCCCTCTCTGGCTTTGTCTCTGAACCATCCAACCTGAGCTAATGTACTCATTTCTAATCCCATCCATCCTCGTCACACCCAGTGCAAATCTTAATATCTTTAACTCTGACACCTCCAACTCTGTTGTCTTTTCGTCAGTGTCACCATCTCCAACCCATATAACATAGCTGGCCTCACTAGCATCTTGTAGACTTTCCCTTTCACTGTTACTGGTACCCGTGTGTCACAAATCACTTCTGACACTGTTCTCCACCCACTCCACCCTGCCTGCATTCTCTGCTTCACCTCTCTTTCACACTCACCATTACTCTGAACTGTTGATCCCAAGTATTTAAACTCCTCCACCTTTGCCAACTCTACTCCCTACATCTTAACCATTCCTCAGTCCTCCCTCTCATTCACACAGATATATATTCTTAGTCCTGCTGACCTTCATTCTTCTCCTCTTGAGAGCATATCTCCACCACTCCAGGGTCTCCTCAACCTGTTCCCTACTTTTGCTACAAATCACAACATCATCCGCAAACATCATAGTCCATGGTGACTACAGTCTGATCTCATCTGTCAACCTGTCCGTCACCATTGCAAATAAGAAAGGCTCAGAGCTGATCCTTGATGTACTCCCACCTCCACCTTAAACGCATCTGTCACTCCTACTGCAGACCTCGCCACTGTCACACTGCCCTAGTACATATCCTGTACCACTCTTTTATATACTTCTCTGCCACTCCCGACTTCCTCATGCAGTACCACAACTCCTCCCTAGGCACCCTGTCATATGCTTTCTTTAAGTCCACAAAGACATAATGCAACTCTTTTTGACCTTTTGTATACTTCTCCATCAACACCCTCAGAGCAAACATCGCATCTGTAGTGCTCTTTCCTAGCATGAAACTATACTGCTGCCCAGTAATCATCACCTCCCTTCTTAACGTAGCTTCCATTACTCTTTCCCATAACTTTATGTTGTGTCTGATCAATTTTATCCCTCTGTAGTTACTATAGCTCTGTACACCACCCTTATTCTTAAAAATTGTTACAAATGCACTCCTCCTCCACTCTTTCACCTTCCAAGATTTCGTTAAGCAATCTAGTTAAAAACCTCACTGCCATCTCTCCTAAACACCTCCATACTTCCACAGGTATGTCATCTGGATCAACAGCCTTTCCATTCTTCATCCTCTTCATAACTGTCCTTACTAATCCATTGCACTTCCTGATTCACTATCCCCACATCATCCAACCTCCTCTCTCATTCTCTTCATTCATCAGCCCCTCAAAGTACTCTTTCCATCTGCTCCAACACACTCTCCTCATTTGTGAGTTGTCTTCCTTGTTATCCTTTATCACCCTAACCTGTTGCACATCTTTCCCAGCTCAGTCCCTCTGTCTAGCCAATCCGTACAGGTCCTTCTCTCCCTCCTTAGTGTCCGATGTTTCATACAACTTGACACATGCCTTATCCTTTGCCTTCGCCACCTCTCTCTTCACCATAAGCCTTATGTCCTCGTACTCCTATCTAGTTTCTTCATCTCTTTGACAATCCCACTTCTTCGACAACCTCTTTCTCTGTATACTGTCCTGTACTTCCTCATTCCACCACAAGCTCTCCTTTTCCTCCTTCCTCTGTTCAGATGTCACACCAAGCACCTTTCTAGCTGTCTCCGTTACCACCTCTGCTGTGGCTCCCCAGCTATCTGGTAACTCTTCACTGCCACCCAGTGCCTGTCTTAACTCTTCCCTGACCTCTACCTTACAGTTATCCCTTTTCAGCTTCCACCATTTGATCCTTGACACTGCCCTCACTCTCCTCCTCTTCTTCTTGATCGCCAACATGATCCTACAGACCACCATCCTATACTGCCTAAGTATGCTTTCCCCTGTCACCACTTTGCAATCTCCAGTCTTCTTCAAACTGGCCTTCCTGCATAGAATGTAGTTCACCTCATTCCTCCTACAAAATGTTATTCCGCATGTATTTTTCCCACAATTTCCATTTTTTCTATGTAATTTGCTATTTTGGTAAGGATCCCACTTCCAGTTCTTTTATCTCTGTTACAGTGTTCAGTACTTTAGATGTTGTTGGTTTAGACTTTGATTTCCATTTTCTTGTAATTGCTTTGTTGGCAGCCAAGAGAATTAAATTTAGCAACTTCATACTGTGTCTTGGCAGTTCAGATCTTGTATCCCAGCTCACAAAAATCATTTCGTTAGTTACACCCATTTACTCACCCACTATTTCTGACAGAGTACTCTGCGTGGAATTTTTGAAGTCTGCAAACTCATTACACTCCCAGTTACCTTTTCTTTCCCATCACACCTCCGAACATTTGCCATCTACATGAGTGCAATTTCACTTCCCATGCTCTTCTAACCTCTTCTAATTGATTTAGTTATCATACAGTAGTTTATGTGCCATATTAATTATCCTTAACAGCAGCTTCTTTTCTAGATTTAACTAAAAACTCTACCAGAACAGGTCTTTTACTTAAGATTCCCATATCCCTTTCTTTTTGCCTGTAATCTGATATCAATCCCTGATAGGGAAAGCAGTCTCTAGCCTGCAGTTCAAATGTCTTCTTTGTCTCTTCCAATTCTGTTATCTTTCCTTCTCTAGCTGTTTGCTCCCAGTTCCTTGGTTCCTTTAACAGTTTTTCTCCAATAAATTCCACCCCTCCTGCATATTTTATGTACCCCCTAATTACAGATCTGAAGTAGGATATTCATTTGTCTGCAACCTGTGGGTTATGGATCCGATATCGGATCCGAACCGGCATAGTTTTCCAGCTATGGATCCAAGCTCTCAGCTCCTCCCCTCACCCATAATGCCCTGCTCTACCCTCATGACCCCAGATCTTGTTTGCCGCGCTGGTAACTAGATGTGGATTTCATAGCTCTCAGCTAAGTGGATTTTTCTTGTTAAAAATTAGAGAATTTTTTCCTTCTTTAATAATTTTTGTGTGAAAGTTGTAGGTTTCCTATTATTATTGACTGTTTTTAGTTTAATTTAATTTTCAGTAGTACTTTTATTCCCTCCCTCGCTGGTACGTGAGTGTGTGTGAGGCCTGTGTGTTTCTTTATTGTTTAAGTTACTTTCTGTAACTTTGGGTTAACTTTAGTGACTATGGCTGAACAGCCTAAGTCCATATTTTCTAAATGCTCCGAGTGTGGCCATAAGCTCTCACCGGCTGATGGCCACACTCGGTGTGTTAGTGTCTTGGGGTTGAACACCTCACATCTGGTTGTTCCATTTGTGCAGGGTTCAACCCCAGGGCACTGAGGGAGCGGAGGTCCAAGCTGGTCTTGGCGGGTCTTACCGGACTGCTCCGACCCGCTCCTTCGGGACCCTGCGGCTGCAGTTGTTCCTCTGTGGCACCCCCTCCTGCTCCTGGGACTCAAACTCCCGCTTCAGGACAGGAGAGGGATGCATCTAAAGGACCGGAGGGAGAAGCACAAGCGGCGGGCCGAGACCTCTGTTTCGCCCGCCAGCCAAGCCGGCTTCTCCCCGGCTCCTTGGTGCGGTCTCCTCCTTCTCGGCCCGTCACCTGTGTGCTTCTCACCGGTCCTGAGGAGGAGGAGACCTGATCTCCGCCGAGGCTATCGAGGAGGCATTCCAGGCCTACCTCGGTAGCCTCGCCGAGATCTACCCATAGCTCGATGCTGATCTGACCGGATGATGAGAAGGTTCATCCAGGCCCAGATGCAGATGGGAGTGTTTGCCTCCCCTCGGGGAGCTCAACACCCTTTAAGCCTATTGTTCTTCTCCCACCCGCTTCCGGGTTCGGAGCAACTGGAGCCGAGCAGCTTCGGAGCCGGGAGGTCGGAGCCGATAGTACTTGGTACTGGATCCGACCATGCCCTCGAAAAGGCCGGATCCATCTCGGAGCCTGGATCCGAGCCGGATCCGGGGATCAGTGCTCCTTCGGCGCCGCCTGTGTCGGAGCGCACTGTCCCTTCGGATCCGAAAGTGCTTCGGCGCCGCTCCGATCCACCCTTCGATCCGAGGGGAGCCATTGTCGGATCCTTTGGTCGAGGTCGGCTCCTTCGCTTTTGATGTAGTGGAGAGGGCTCTGTTGAGGGTCTCCGACCCCGGCACTTGCTTCTGCCCGTCCGCCTCCTCTGCACTGGGCCAGGCTTCCACCATCCGCCCCTGGGACAGCCTGCTTGTGTTCCAAGTTGCTCCCATGGAGCAAATTGCTGCTGCGAGGACTCCTCTGACAGCCCCCAGAGGAGGCTCCTCAGCATACGGCAAAAGGAGGCACATTGACTCCCCAGTCTCTCACTGAAGACACGGACTTGAGGAAGGGAAGGCTCCCCACGTCACCCCGAGGATGTCTCCTTCGGAGACATCATGGAAATGTTCAGTATGTGGTCTGCCCCAAGTCTTCCTCGACGAGTCCGTGTTCTTGGAGGCATTCGAACGGCCCGTTTACCTCTTGGGTGTCCCCTGCCGACCCCTTGTGGACCTTATTACCACCAGGGCGGAAGGAACCGGACACCGTGGAGCCAATTCCCAAAGACCTGATAGAATCCTTAGCCCGCCTTCTGACAGGACCCATTGCAGTAAGGGGCCTCCTGTAGATCCCATGTTGATGGCGGCGCCCACAGAGACGGAACTGGCTCAGGAGAGTCCCTCAGTCCACCCACCGAGCAAGGAGTCTCGATGATGGACCGCTTGGGGAAGGATGTTCAGTTCAGCACCTTCTCGCAAGGGCGCTGAACTATTTGGCACATGTTATTCGGATGCAGCGAGACCTTATTAAGGAGCACGCTGCATCCCTGAGTCCATTTCGGAGGAGGACAGAGCTCTGCACTCCACCAAAATGGCCACTCTTAGGTCAGTCACAATACTTCTATGCGGCTACTTCCCATGCTACGGAGGGCGCCAGAGCTGCGGGACAGGACTGGTCACTAGACGCCAGGCCTGGCTCGCCACTGCGATTTTTCTGAGCCCTTCAAGGCATCGCTTGCGAACACCCCTTTGATGGTTCTGCTCTGTTTGGCAAGACCGCTCATGAGACGCTGACCCAGAGCGAGAAGGACGGAAGACGCTGTCTGCCGCCGAATCCGCTTCTCTGCACCCCAGAGGCCCTATTCTAGGAACCAAAAGGGTCAGAAGAAGATGTGGTTCCGAAGTCGCAGCAGTCCCAGCCTGTTCGACAACCAGTCCTTCCGTGGCAGAGGAGGACAGGGAGGACGCCCTAGAGGCAGAGGGGCTCCCAGAAACTTCGGGTCCAGGGAACCTTTCTCTGAACGGCCACAGCAACCCTGGTTGCCCGACTGCTCTACTCTGGAGGCAGTCGGGGACGTTGGGCACCTAGCGGCATGGGAGTCCATAACATCGGACCGCTGGGTTCTCCAAATCATATCCAGGGATATCGCATTCCTTTCCTTCACCTTCCAAAGTTGAAGTCCCTCCCAGACGCATTTCACCCGGTCCTGCTCCTGTTAGAAGTCTCCACAGCGGATCATCTGTTTCCATTTCTCCTTGTCCTCTGCATCTTGCTGTGTAATATCAACCACTTGCATGTCCTCTCTTGCCACATCCATAAAACTTATCTTAGGCCTTCCTGTTTCCCTCTTACTTGGTAGCTCCATCCTTAGCATCCTTCTCCCAAATATACCCAGCATCCCTCCTCAGCACACATCCAAACCAACGCAACCTTCCCTCTCTGGCTTTGTCTCTGAACCATCCAACCTGAGCTAATGTACTCATTTCTAATCCCATCCATCCTCGTCACACCCAGTGCAAATCTTAATATCTTTAACTCTGACACCTCCAACTCTGTTGTCTTTTCACAGTGTCACCATCTCCAACCCATATAACATAGCTGGTCTCACTAGCATCTTGTAGACTTTCCCTTTCACTGTTACTGGTACCCGTGTGTCACAAATCACTTCTGACACTGTTCTCCACCCACTCCACCCTGCCTGCATTCTCTGCTTCACCTCTCTTTCACACTCACCATTACTCTGAACTGTTGATCCCAAGTATTTAAACTCCTCCACCTTTGCCAACTCTACTCCCTACATCTTAACCATTCCTCAGTCCTCCCTCTCATTCACACAGATATATATTCTTAGTCCTGCTGACCTTCATTCTTCTCCTCTTGAGAGCATATCTCCACCACTCCAGGGTCTCCTCAACCTGTTCCCTACTTTTGCTACAAATCACAACATCATCCGCAAACATCATAGTCCATGGTGACTACAGTCTGATCTCATCTGTCAACCTGTCCGTCACCATTGCAAATAAGAAAGGCTCAGAGCTGATCCTTGATGTACTCCCACCTCCACCTTAAACGCATCTGTCACTCCTACTGCAGACCTCGCCACTGTCACACTGCCCTAGTACATATCCTGTACCACTCTTTTATATACTTCTCTGCCACTCCCGACTTCCTCATGCAGTACCACAACTCCTCCCTAGGCACCCTGTCATATGCTTTCTTTAAGTCCACAAAGACATAATGCAACTCTTTTTGACCTTCTGTATACTTCTCCATCAACACCCTCAGAGCAAACATCGCATCTGTAGTGCTCTTTCCTAGCATGAAACTATACTGCTGCCCACTAATCATCACCTCCCTTCTTAACGTAGCTTCCATTACTCTTTCCCATAACTTTATGTTGTGTCTGATCAATTTTATCCCTCTGTAGTTACTATAGCTCTGTACACCACCCTTATTCTTAAAAATTGTTACAAATGCACTCCTCCTCCACTCTTTCACCTTCCAAGATTTCATTAAGCAATCTAGTTAAAAACCCCACTGCCATCTCTCCTAAACACTTCCATACTTCCACAGGTATGTCATCTGGATCAACAGCCTTTCCATTCTTCATCCTCTTCATAACTGTCCTTACTAATCCATTGCACTTCCTGATTCACTATCCCCACATCATCCAACCTCCTCTCTCATTCTCTTCATTCATCAGCCCCTCAAAGTACTCTTTCCATCTGCTCCAACACACTCTCCTCATTTGTGAGTTGTCTTCCTTGTTATCCTTTATCACCCTAACCTGTTGCACATCTTTCCCAGCTCAGTCCTCTGTCTAGCCAATCCACAGGTCCTTCTCTCCTCCTTAGTGTCCAATGTTTCATACAACTTGATACATGCCTTATCCTTTGCCTTCGCCACCTCTCTCTTCACCATAAGCCTTATGTCCTCGTACTCCTATCTAGTTTCTTCATCTCTTTGTCAATCCCACTTCTTCACAACCTCTTTCTCTGTATACTGTCCTGTACTTCCTCATTCCACCACAAGCTCTCCTTTTCCTCCTTCCTCTGTTCAGATGTCACACCAAGCACCTTTCTAGCTGTCTCCGTTACCACCTCTGCTGTGGCTCCCCAGCTATCTGGTAACTCTTCACTGCCACCCAGTGCCTGTCTTAACTCTTCCCTGACCTCTACCTTACAGTTATCCCTTTTCAGCTTACACCATTTGATCCTTGACACTGCCCTCACTCTCCTCCTCTTCTTCTTGATCGCCAACATGATCCTACAGACCACCATCCTATACTGCCTAAGTATGCTTTCCCCTGTCACCACTTTGCAATCTCCAGTCTTCTTCAAACTGGCCTTCCTGCATAGAATGTAGTTCACCTCATTCCTCCTACAAAATGTTATTCAAGATGTATTTTCCCACAATTTCCATTTTTTTCTATGTAATTTGCTATTTTGGTAAGGATCCCACTTCCAGTTCTTTTATCTCTGTTACAGTGTTCAGTACTTTAGATGTTGTTGGTTTAGACTTTGATTTCCATTTTCTTGTAATTGCTTTGTTGGCAGCCAAGAGAATTAAATTTAGCAACTTCATACTGTGTCTTGGCAGTTCAGATCTTGTATCCCAGCTCACAAAAATCATTTCGTTAGTTACACCCATTTACTCACCCACTATTTCTGACAGAGTACTCTGCGTGGAATTTTTGAAGTCTGCAAACTCATTACACTCCCAGTTACCTTTTCTTTCCCATCACACCATCTACCTGAGTGCAATTTCACTTCCCATGCTCTTCTAACCTCTTCTAATTGATTTAGTTATCATACAGTAGTTTATGTGCCATATTAATTATCCTTAACAGCAGCTTCTTTTCTAGATTTAACTAAAAACTCTACCAGAACAGGTCTTTTACTTAAGATTCCCATATCCCTTTCTTTTTGCCTATAATCTGATATCAATCCCTGATAGGGAAAGCAGTCTCTAGCCTGCAGTTCAAATGTCTTCTTTGTCTCTTCCAATTCTGTTATCTTTCCTTCTCTAGCTGTTTGCTCCCAGTTCCTTGGTTCCTTTAACAGTTTTTCTCCAATAAATTCCACCCCTCCTGCATATTTTATGTACCCCCTAATTACAGTTATCCCTATAAATGAAATCTCCTTTCTCCATTCTTGTGCTGGCTTAGTTATTAAACACTTTCTGGTACTTTATGAAAATAATATCCAGTATGGCTAATATTTACTTAAGGATCTGCATGCAAAATCCCAGTCCCAGTCTGTCTTTATTTCTTGAATCCCCCCTCCCCCTGTTTCCTTATCTTTTTTTTTCCATTTTGATTTATAGCTTTCTGCTTGTGGTATGTATATGAGCCTTAACTGTGTAGCTCTAAAATATCTCTTCAAATTAGGTAATCCTAAACCACCTTGTTCTGTTGGGAGTTTTGTCTTATTCCACTCGTCCTTGCTCTCTTCCTCTCCCAGATATATTCTTCGACTCTCTATTAATTATTGTCCACTTCTCCTCTGATTAATAAAAATATGCCCGACCTATATATAAAACTAAGGAGACTAAAAACCTTTTTACTGCTTGTATCTTGCCAGTCATATCCATAAACAAGAGCTTCCAGATTCTCTGTTTTTGTATTATCTTTTCTTTAGTCTCCTTCCACATATCCTTAACTACATAACACAATCCTTTTTAACCATACTCCTAAATACTTCATTTTATCATGTCGACATAAATATGGATATTATTGTGCCAGTTCTTGTGGGGGTACAGAGTTTGTCTGTAGCCTTTGTTTTATCTTCATTAATTTTATACCCCCCCAAAAAAATTTGAAAGTGTCTCAGAATGTTCCAGAACACTGAGATGTCCTTTTCTGATTTTATCAAGTACAAAATAATATCATCTACAAATAAAGCCAACTTTACTTGATAATAATACCAACTGCATCCTTGAATTTCTGATTTCCTTGTTTTCTTTGCCATTGACTCTATATATAAAGCAAATAACAAAGCGAAAGGAATGTGTCCCTGCCTGGTTCCTCTGTTCACATGCAGTTTAGCAGAGAGGGACCCTCCAACTTTAATTTTTGCCTCTGATCCCTCGTACAACCTCCTAATTAACCTTATTATGGTACCAGGGGAATGCAAATGCTTCCATTGCCCTGCTTATAAAATCCCAGCTTACTCTGCCAGATGTTTTCTCTGCATTCAGACCTGCCAACAACAGAAATATTTTCTTACATTCTGCTTCCCTCTGGATCATCATTGTTCTATTAATGTTGTCAATTGCCTCCCCTACACAAAACCACACTGATCCGTATCTATCAATTTTGGCGTCACTTTTGCCATTCTTTTAGCTAATATAGACATAAACACTTTATAATCATGTTTTAAAATTGAAATGGGTCTATATGAAGTTAGGTCTGATGGGTCTGTAACCTCGTTAGATATTACAGCCTCCACAGCTTTCTTCCAAGCTGTTGATGCTTCCTCTCCTTTTAAAATACTGTTAAACAAAACCTTCCAGAGCTTTAACACTTTCTTCCCTCCTTAATTCCAAACTTCCATGGGAGTACCATCTGATCCTGGAGACTTTCCTGCAGATTGATTGTACATCACCATTTTTTCTCATCTCCTTCTATCTTAACTGTTAATTGTTGATCTTCATCTACCTCAAACCTTGCCATACTTAAGTGTTCCATAAACATTTTCATTTGTGCTCTTTCTCGATTTCCACTCTTCACTGCTTTATACAATGTTTCATAAAATTTTGAAATAGTTCTAGTACCTATACAGGATTTTTGGTTATTGCCTCCCAAGATTGGTGACAACCCAGTCTACTTTCTGTTGCCTGAGTTGTTGTGCTAAAAGTGTTTGTTCTCAGGAGTTATTTTCAAAACACAGTTGTTTAACAGCAGTCTTTTTTAACTCGTACACATTATCCAAGTACTTCCTAACTCTTTAGCACTCTGTGGTTGTGCCTTTTCTTCTTTTGTGTGATAACCCTTTTTCTGCAATACTTTAACATTTGTCAGCCCCTCTGAATACTTCCTATTACTTCTTAACTATATCTATTTTTCTTTTATTTCTACCCTGTTTTAAACTCCATTTTCATTTTATCCCTCTCACTAGCCATAATGTTTAAAAACATTTCTGTCTTCCCTAATAACTCTTGAATATTTTCCACTACTCATTCCTTAAATTCCTCTTTTTTAACAGGTAAGCGAAGAAGTGTCACTGTCTCATTTTTATTTTTCTACCTTGCATTTTTATCTTAGTTTTTATTGGTGCATGATCTGAAATAGTTATTGCATGCATGTCAAAGCTTTCAATTAAATGCAGAACTTCCTATGAAATAAAATATATAGTCTAGCCCAGTTATTGTACCTTGGGGAATAATATATAAATTTTCTGAAGAGTTCCTACTACTGTATTCCCATTTTCCATACCAAATATTTTCATAAATTTCTTCAGAAATGTTCCTTGTTTTGTTATATTTTCCCTTCTAGGTCTCCAATATACACCTTCACTGTTGCAAATCAAATTCCTGTCCCCACCTATAAGTATTAGTACCTGCTGAAGCTGATGATTTCTCCCAAAATTTTCTTAAGCTCCCTTATAGCAGTTTTCAGTGGAATATAAATACATGCCAGCTTAATTTTCCCTTGCCAGTAGCCCATAACTACCACCAATCTACCCTTATTATATTTTTCCTCTTCTATCACGTATGGTGCTCCTCTAGCAGTTAGTATAACTTAGTTAATTATTCTAATTAGTATAATCCCTTTATCCTTTATCCCTGATGTACTGCTGAATATCCATCCTGAACGCCTTTCTTTATCAAATTCACATGCTCTTTTCAAATGCATCTCCTGCAGCACTGCTATTTGCACTCTGCATTACATTTTGTCTGTACATGTAAGTTCATTTACAATCCAAAATAATATGGATAGTGTAGCCATTATGATAAGACTTTATTCTTCCCACCTGTTATACATGACAGCATTTTGAACCTGTATGTCCAACTTTTTTATTACATGCACACACTAATTTTTGACAGGTTGTTGTTTTATACAATTGTTTCTTGTCATCTGCATTTGAACCTTTGTCACATTTTTAAATATTTTTTGTTTTAATGAAAACCCTCAAACAAAAAAAAAAACATTTTCAGAATAACCCAAAACATGTTAATTTGGACCAAACACACAAACTTGTGTAAGTCTTCAAAAAATAAAGTTTAACCCTTCTGATAGGAACAATTACTCCATATTGTTAGCTTTGCCCACAGGCATTACCTAACCTAAAGTTAAGGTAATTCATGCTAAAGCACATTTTATTGCCTGTGCACCCAATTATATTGATTGGTCTTTTTTTTCTTTTCTTATCTCTATTCCCCTCCCAGATATGAAAAATAGCTTGTATGCTTTCAGAAAACATTAACTTTTAACTTTTAGGAAAAGTGCATTGAATATCTTTAAATAAAACTAAATTATACACTGTTCTGAAATGCTCTGAAGTGTTAAGGCTGCTAGGGAAGCTATCTCTTATTCACTTCCAAAAATCTCAAACTTTTTTTTACTGAACTGCTAGCCCTTGTTGATTCAAATTTTACATTTCCCTCAGCAAACAGTGCTCAGATTCAATAGAGTAGCTAGGGAGTTGATAGAAGTTCAATTTCCCCATGTACAAAGTGGTGGGAGAGCAGAATCGGCTGATCCTTATCTCTCTTTAGTGTAATAATGGCTTTAAAAAGCCGTTATTGTGTTTGTAGTCAAACCTGAGCGCTGTAATATTCCATGTATGTGGTCTAAACTGTAGCAACTGTTTACTACATTGTCATAAGCAGTTTGCTACAGTTTAAAAGTAAAAAAAGGAAATCTGTTTTTATTTATTTATGTATTTATTTATATTTTCAACTAAAACCTTAGCACTGTAGTGCTCCATGCAAGCAGGGTATCCATTTGCTACATTTGTAGCAAGCAGTTTGCTACATTTTAAAATATGTTTTTGTTTAACTAAAACATGATTCCTGTAGCACTCCATGCAGGCATTGTATAAACTGTAGTAACTGTTGGCTACATTTGTAGCAAGCAGTTTGCAAAAGTTAAAAAGATGAAATTATTTTCTTTAATAAAATGTAAGGAGTGGCAGGACAGGGCACAGAAATGGGACCTGAATGGCTCGGGTGAGGGGGGGTGTCATGCATCTAGCCACCTGGTTGGTGTGCCAGTGAAAGGAACAGACAATTTTTTTTTCTGGTCTTCAGTGGAAGGGTAGGGGGAGCATGGATCTGACTGTAATAGGCCAATTTCAACAATGTAGTGATTGGCCTATTACAGTGAAGTGCTTTTTTCTTTTGCTCTTCCATGGGAGAGCTTGGGTTATGGATCTAAGCTGCACTTCTGTTTAGAACTCTCAAGTTTAATTGCTTGCACTTGCAGATATATCACATATCATGGAAACTTAAGAACAGAATGTACAACTGCCTTCAGCTGCTGACATCTTAAAACACTTGATGTGATGTCAATCACGCCTTTATTCTCACTGGTGGGATCGGATATGATCTGTCATATCCATCTCGGCCGTTTCTCCAGCTCGAGGTCTTCAGCAAAGCTCATGGTCTCTATTCTTTACCCATAATGCAACTCCCCAATTATTTCGGATCTCATTTGCTGAACAGCAAGGATGTTCAAGAGCATTGCTATGGGCTAAGTACTAAAGTTTTTTTTTCTACATTTTATAAATGTTAGATGTTCTTCATCTCACATTGCTGCAGTCCTAACACTTGGGTAGTCCGCTGTCCCAGTCGGCCCGAATACCAAAGTGTCAACATTTGTCTGACATCACATGACCGACGTCATATCCTCAGTCTTTTGCCGCATGGTCCGCAGTATTGCGAGTGCAGGTTGGCGTTCTGAAATTTTCTGAAGTCGGAGTTTCAGACCGAATCAAAGTTGGCTAAGTACCCGTTGGGAATATTTTGGTTTTTCTTGCCTCAGTATTTAACCGGATGTCAGAAAAAGTGAATAACTGTATTTCTTGTGGGAAACAGATACCTCATAGAGATTACCATACCTTGTGTATACCTTGCTTAGGGCCTGAGCACTTGTGCTAGATTTAACAAACACACTATTAAGAGAAGATTAGATTGTGCCAGGTTAGTTTTGGGAAGCCTCCTCGCCCCCTTATCTAAAAGCGCAAGGACAAAGCAGGTGGAAGAACCGTCTGTGGTGGTTCTACCAGAAGTTCCTTTGGATTCTCAGGAGAGACTTTACTGTTACAAGATGTGTCCTCTCAGGAGGTAGGCCAGGCTGAAGCTGTTCTCCTTCCTAAGGTGGCCTTCTGTTTCCAAGGCTTCTTCTAGAGGCAGGGGGGTCTCCCTAGTTCTTCAGGGTCTCTGCCTAAGAAACATATGCTTAAAATGGCAGAAGATTTGATTACTATGATTAGAGATTCTATGGATAAGAGGCCTAGGGTGGAGCCTGAGCTTGAGAGTTTTGAGCAGTGTTCGAAGCTGAAGACTTGCAGGAGTATCCTCCTTATTCTGATTCTGATGTAGATGACTCTACACCTTCTTTCCTCCTCCTGAGGATTTTTCTTTTCAGAGACTCTTCATTCCATGAGGGAGCATTTTAAATGGGAAGGTCAAGATTTCTCTGATTCCAGGAAAAGGCTTAGGGAATTTTGTTTCTACCCCAGCATAGGCCTTTAGCTATACCTCCTGTTCTGGATGTGGTAGAGGATGTTTTTGCAGAGGCTTCCCTGAACCCTGATTCTTTGCCTCCTGCCCCAGTTAAACCGGATAGGTATTATAGGGTGCCTGAAGCTCATAAGTATCTTTTAAGAGTCTTAGGGCAGACCCAGAAACTGTTTCTCAGGGCCCTAAAGGTGTTAAGGCTTCTGTTGTTAAAAATCCTGTTCCTTCTGATAAAGAGGCAAGGGCTTTGGATAGATGGGGAAAGAAGGTGTATACTTCTTCCACTTTAGCCATGAGGGCTTTGAATTGCCAGTTTCACATGTTGAAATACCAAAATTATCTCCTTTCACAATTGAAGTCTAAGGTAGATGCTCTGGCGGAAGGTATTGAGTGTAAAGAGTTGCAGGATTTAGTTCATGTTTCTGAACAGGTGGGTAAGCATTCCTTGCAATGTGGTTTTGATGCTGTACAGGCCTCTTCGAGGGTGGCAGCCACTGGTTCTGTTCTTGGCTGAGGGATCAGAATTTAGCTGAACATGTAAAGACAAGGATTTTAGATGCTCCTTTACAATCTGATGTGTTATTTGGTGCCCCTGTGGAAGCAGTTTTAAAGAAAATGGAGGACAAGGCTAAGTCTATGCAGACTGTTAAAGATTTTTTGCAGGTTCAGCCTCCAAAGTTTAGTAGAAATTGGCATACTAAGGGGTGGACTTATCCTTCTTATGATTCTCAGTCTAGGGGTAGATCTAGACGTGGTAGGGGCAGAGCTCAAGGTTCTTTTAGGCCTAGAACAGGCAGTTCGCCTGCCCAGTCTTCTGGTGAGGGCAGGGGTCAGTTCTTTCGTAAGCAGACCCAATGACTTGCCTTTTCAGCTGCCAGAGCCCTCTCGTCTGGCAGCACCTTTGGGAGGAAGGCTGGCACTTTTCAAAGAAAATTGGAGTGTTATTACCCAAGACAGATGGGTATTGGATATCGTACAGGTTTTATTTCCATACCTTGCCTCCTTTCAAAGGCATGCCAGACATTCCTCCTATACAAAGAAAAGAGGCTCACAAGCAAATTTCTCTGTTACTCCAGATAGGGCCATTCAGCCGGTTCCTGTGCCAGAAGATTTTATTCTCGCCTGTTCCTAGTACCAAAAAGGGGAACACGTGGAGACCAATTTTGGATTTGTCTATCCTCAACACTTATCTGGACATTCCCAAGTTCAAAATGTTGACGTTACAACAGCTTTTACCTCTGCTGGGCAAAGATCACTGGATGGTAACTTTAGATCTCAAGGAGGCTTACCTTCATGTGCCTATCAGACTCAGTTGCAGGAAGTATCAGCTGGAAATTCATTATCAGTTCTCTGCATTGCGCTTTGGCTTATCTACTGAGCAGGGAGTATTCACACAGGTACTGGCTACAGTTGTAGCTTTCTACTGGCTAAGAAGAATACAAATCTATCCTTACTTGGGCGACTGTCTGATTCTGGCTCAAGAAAAGGACGAGCTTCTTCAGCATCTGGAGTATGTGATAGCAGTGCTAAGATGCCTGGGGTATTCTGTGAACGAAATAAAGTCCAGTCTAGTACCCTCTCAAGACATGTGCTTTCTGGGTGTGAGACTGAATACAGCAGCCCAGATGGCCTTTTTAACCCGGGACAAACAAAAGAATCTTTCCCTTTACTTCCATCAACTATCTCTTCAGTCCGGGCTGACTGCAAGGACAGTCCTTCAAGCCTTAGGGTTCATGGCATCTTGTATTCTGGTGCTTCCCAATGCCAAACTGCATATGAGGAAGCTGCAATGGTATCTAAACAATGTATGGACACAGCACTGCCAGGATTTGGACACTGTCATTCCAATAATACCTTGCATTCAAAAGGAATTTTTGTGGTGGGCTCAGGAATGTCACCTAAACAAGGGACTCTCTGTGACCCGGCCAGAGGCGAGTCAGATTCTAACGACAGATGCCTCAGACATAGCTTGGGAGCTCATCTGAATGGAAAGTGGATACAAGACAAGTGGCCTGCCAGACTACAGCATCTACATATCAACATGAAGGAGATGTTAGCAGTCCAGTTTGCATTAATGGCTTTCAAGGAGTTCCTTCTTCCAGGGCAGGTGTTGATTCTAACAGACAACACAACTGTCATGTGGTACATCAACAAGCAAGGGGAACACATTCTTATCCTCTATGCAGGCAAGCAATGATTTTGTGGGAGACTGCTTGCAGCTAAATCTTCAGGCAAGGTTTCTGCCAGGAGCACAGAACTCCTTAGCAGATGTGTTAAGCAGGCAAATCATGGATCCCCACGAGTGGAAACTGGATCTTCATGTATTTCAAAATTGACAGTGTCATGGGAACTCCAGACATAGATCTGTTCGCTTCTCCACTAAACCACCAGCTGCCAAAGTTTTGAAAGGTTTCATCACACAGCTTGGAAAGTGGATGCTCTTTCGCTCAGTTGGAAAAATCTTCATGTGTATGCCTTTCCACCTCTGCCTCTCCTCCCAAAGGTACTCCTAAAGGTCAGACAAGACAAGCCAAGGATGATTTTGATAGCTCCAGATTGGCCTCGGCAACACTGGTACCCATTACTGAGGAATCTGGTAAGGAAGCCTCCATGGCCTTTACCTTTAATTCCACACCTTTTGTCTCAGAGGACGGTCATCTACTCAATGTCAAGCTTCACTCTCTTCATCTAACAGCCTGGCATATTCTGTTTTGAACCACAGCAGGTCTCAACTTCCTCAACAAGTTTTGAATGTGATTATGGAAGCCAGAAGACCTAGTAAGTGTATACAGAAAAATGGAAGAGATTTTTATTTTGGAGTGCAGCAAAGGATTTGGATGTTTCTGAGCCTAATTTGAGTGTGGCTCTTCAATATCTTACTGAGTTATTGGACAAAGGTTTGTCTTTCTCTTCCATTAAAATTCATGCTGCAGCAATTTCAGCTCACTATGATTGTGACCCACCATTGTTTTCTCATCCTTTGTTCAAGCAATTTCTTAGAGGCAAAGAATATAAGACTACTCCTGCTTGGGACCTCAATTTTGTGTTGGAGAAACTTACTTTGAGCTGCTGAATTGAAATACTTGTCATGGAAGACTGCTTTTTGTTGGCCATTACTTCTGCAAGAAGGGTTTCTGAATTGCAGGCCCTTATGGCGGTTGAGCCTTTTGATTTTTCATAAGGATAGGGTATCATTAATCCTTCATTTATGCCTAAGGTGGTTTCTAGTGTGGCTTTAAACCAAACTATTCATTTGCCTACTTTTTATGCAGATCCCCAAAATAGGGGAAAAGATTTTGCACACTTTAGATGTACACAGGCAGTTGCGTTATTATTTAAGCAGGACTACCCATTTTAGGCAGTCTCAGCAGTTGTTTGTTTCTTTTGCTTTGAGTTCTCAGGGCAAGCCTGTGTCAAAACAAACTATATCTAAGTGGATTGGGTTTTGCATTGCATTCTGTTACTCCCATCATGGCAAGGAGATTCCAGCTGGGATTAGGCCTCATTCCACTAGGGCTACTGCCACTTCAACAGCATTTCTGAGGGGTGGCAACTAAGGATATTTTGGCAGCTACTTGGAGTTCAGTGCATACTTTCTCCAAGCATTACCACCTTCCTCTCTATTCTAAATCCAGGGCTGGTTTTGCCACTGCTGTGTTGCAGGGCATTTTGGCAGCTCCTGCTTCATTATAGTTTAGCCATCCTCCCTTACCTCTGCTTTGGGATTCTACCCAAGTGTTAGGACTGCAGCAATGTGAGATGAAGAACATAGTACAGTTTTGTACCTACCATAAATGTAGATGTTCGAGGATCCACATTGCTGCTGTGTTTAGGGGTGGTTGTGTGGGTGGGGTTCTATTTTTGTAAATTTGTATATATTGTACATATATTAGGTACAGGAGTGTTTGGTGTTTTTTGGTTTTGGCCTTATCTTTTTAGGGTCTTCTGACATCTTGGGCAAGAAAAGACTGAGGATACTGATGTCAGACAAATCTTGACCGACATCAGCCTTATACTTTGGTATTCCCCAAGTGTTAGGACTGCAGCAATGTGGATCTTCGAACATCTACATTTATGGTAGGTACAAAACTGTACTTTTTTCATATTTCCTATTTCACGTTCTTCTTTATCTTGCTTTGATAGTTAGCTTAGTCAGAAACTACTTATTTACCCTATTCTAGCCTCTTTTTTAATGTCCATTTTAGTTAGAGGGTATCTTAGGAATGTTTGTTTTAACTAGAGGGCGTTCCTTTCCCCTCCCACTTTTCTCTTGTTAAAAAAAAAATAGTAGTGTATGTACTATTCTACTGCCTTTGTGGGCTCCTTAGTCTGTTTAAGTTAGAGGACTTTCTGTATAAGACTGCAAATGATTGGCTCTCCTTGTCTCTTCTTTTTTCTTTTTATTATTATAGTCATATTACAAAAGCAGGATAGTAATCCCTTGGACTTCAAAAGGTGTGAAAAAAAAGATGCCCCTTAACGATTCATGTATTCTGTGTGTGTATTGCTTGGGGCATCTTCATTTGCAGGAGTCTTGTTCCATTTGCCATAATTTTAATCAACGGGCATTAATGGAATGAAAAAATAAGCTTATTTTGAAAGGCCTTTTGAAGTCGCCTATTGCTGAGGCTTTATCTCCCGAATGTGAAAAAAATGCCAAAAGTCCTTCATTGGAGCAGAAGGTGAAGGCTCCAGAGTTATCAGATCCAAAGACTCTATTGGAGCAGACCTCTCCTTCTAGCTCTAGGACTCCCACGGAGCGGGGAGTTTCATCGGCACCGACTCTTTTATCAAAGCAGAGACATAGGAGCCAATCTCCCTCTATTGAAAAGGTTTCTCCTCTGCTCCCTTCTCCACTTCTAGCCAGATCAAAGTCATCTACCATGGCCTCTAGGTCTACCAGGAGTTTATCTGATGAAGACCTGGATACGGTTGTAGAAAGACTCTTGAAGACACCAGCTTTGGCCAAACTACTGGTGGATCCAAGCCCAAAGGAATTGGATCAGTCTCAAGTCCCCTATATTGCTGCAGTTCCTCCTGCGATCCACCCTCCCTTCCTGCTTCAGAGCCAGATGATTGTGATATCCAGGTTGTGTCAGTGTCAGGTCCAGGATCCATACCTTCCTTGGATCCAATACCTGCCCCGAGCATCTTTGTGCCTTCGGAGCAGGAGACGTCTAGGAACCGACACTCCCCCTGCAGGGTCCACGGAGAATTTTCGGATCTCATCGGATACAACTATACCTCTGGGAGCTTTGGTACAGGTGAGTTTGGCTCCAACCTCTGCTTCGGTGCTACTCTCTTCTGCTCTGGAGATTCCTATGTCTCTTGACAGTTTGTCGGATCCTGGGAGTTTCTCAAAGTGGAGAGGGTCTGCCTTTGAAGCGATGAGGAGGCCTTTGACTACTTCTCAGTCTGACACACAATCTCCATCAGGTCTTCCTCTCTGTTCAACCTGGGTGTCTCTCTCTTCTAACATGCCCTCTCCACAGGTCCGCAGAGACAATAGGCCTTAGGAAGTCCCTCAGGGTACCACCCACTCTTCTGAAACCTTTCCAGAGTATCCCACTGAGGAGGTTCCTCAGAAGAGAACATGCAAGAGGAAGCATCTTGACTCCCTGGAAGAGTCTATCACATCTGATACTGACCTTGATGAAGCAGAAGGTTCCACATGATCACCTCCTGAAGATGTTTTTTTTGGAGACATCCTAGAAATCTTAAAACAGAGAGGTGATTGGCAGCCCTCCACCCATTCTGCCGAGGAGTCAGTTTTCCTGAAGGCCTTTGCGTCTCGGCCATCAACTTCTTGGGTGACTCCTCCTTTCAACAGATGAGCTCGTAGAACTAATCTCACGAAAGGCTTGGGAGACCCAAGACACTATAGACCCTATTCTTAGAAGGCCAAATACATACATAACTGCCCAGAAAAAGAATAAAGCTTTTTATCAAAGAGCCTAGTGGTTGATGCCATGGTCGTGGTGGCAGCCACTAAAAAGGAACTTTCTCATACCACTTCCTCTGTCCATCCTTCTAATAAAGACTGTCAAATGATGGGTAGGTATGGGGAGCAATTTTTCTCATCAGCAACCTTTGCCTTGCAGTCTTTGAATTATCTCACCCACTTCACTAGATTACAGAGAGACCTGATTAAAGTATTATCAGACTCCGTCCAAGGGGCCGTAGCTGCTGTGGCAGTGGCATATAAAACCAGTGCTCAGCTCGCCACCTTAAATTCAGTTGTGAACTCATCCATGCGACTCATTTCTTATACTACAGATGGAACAAGTAGTGCAGCAGGCTTAGGTATCTGTCTTAAGAGGCAGGCCTGGATGCGCTTTTGCAATTTCGTGGAACCCTTCAAGTCTTCCTTTATCAGTGCCCCTTTTGACGGTTCATCTCTTTTCAGACCAAAAGTGAAGGAAATGCTCACCAGGTATGAGCAAAAAGACTTTGTCTGCCATTGGAGTGCTTTTTTCCACTCCTACCAGACCCTTTCCCAAGGGTCAGAAAGGGAGTGGAAAAGGTGGTTCAGAAAGTCTCAAAGGTCTTATCAGGACACAGAAGGTGAAAGTTTCCCTAGAGGCAGAGGGAGAAACTCTAATGGAAGACGTTGCTCCCATGGCAGAGGGGGTTCACAGAACCAGGGCTCCAGAGAATCCTTCTTGGGAGACCCTTCCAGCTCTCCTGAAGGGGTGCCTAATTGCTTGCCTCTGAAGGCAGTCGGGGAAGATTGTCTGTGCACCAGGAAACCTGGCTAAAAATCACAAATGACAAATTGGTGCATGAAATAATATACAGAGGATATATCATTCCCTTCTCCCTTCCTATCTCCACAAGCAAATTGGTTCCAGATGTTCCACCCAGTCAAAAGGAACAGGCAACACTAGAGATTCAAAAGTTGCTATAAAAAAATGTCCTCCAAGAAGTCCTCACAGACCAGAGAGGATCTGGAACTTACTGAAGATTATTTTTAGTTCCAAGGAAAACGGGACTGGAGACCTATCTCAGCAACCTAAACAAATTGGTAAAAAAGTCCAAGTTCCTGATGGTGACACTGCAGTTGATATTTCCATTCCTAGAAGAAGGCAATTGGATGTGCTCTGTAGACCTTCAAGATGCGTACTACCACATTCGAATGGACAGGTGGTCCAGGAGGTTTTTGCACTTCCGGCTGGGAGCCAGTCCTTTTCGAGTTCTGCCCTTTGGTCTCACTACAGCCCTGAGGGTGTTCACTAAATATATGGCAGTAGTAGCAGCTCACTTGAGACACACAGGATTCCGCATGTTTCCATATTTGGACGACTGGCTCATAACTGCCCCAACCAGGCATCATTTTGCTCCAATCAAGTGATTATGCCCTTCAGCTCTGTTCCTCTCTACGTATTACCATCAGCTATGAAAAGTCTGTGTTAGAGCCATCTCAGAGTTTGGTTTTCATAGGGACAGAGTTAAACACAACTACAGAAGTAGTAAGACTTCCAGAAAGCAGAGTAGACGACCTCCGTCACTATGTGGGAATTATGATCAAGAAGTCAAAAGCTCCCACAAAATTAGTACTCCAGGTGTTAGGGAAAATGGCTGCAACTATCGTACTGGTTCCTGTAGCTGACCTTCACATGAGGGTCCTTCACTGATTGCTCTTCACTCAGTGGTCGATCTTGGAACTTCCAGTGTCCCACAAGATTCTGATAACCAGTGTCTGCAAAAAAGACCTTCAATGGTGGATTCACTCAACCTTAGTGGCTAAGGGTCGCCCATTTATCCCTTCGCATCCTATAGCCACGATGACCACGGACATCTCCCAGATAGGGTGGGGGGGATTTTTCTAGGGAAGACAGTTCAAGGCATCTGGCAAGAACACAAGGCCTATCTGCATATAAATATCCTAGAGATGAGGGTGGTGCTTCTTGCATTGCAAGCATTTCAGGGCTCTCTTCCTCTAGGAACGATAGCAATCCAGTTGGACAACATGTATGTAGTATGGTATATAAACAAACAGGGGGGAACCAGATCATACCCACTTTGTTGAGAAGCTCTCAGGGTCTGGCATTGGGAGATAGCCCCCAACCACTTTCTGATAGCAACATACATCCCGGGGAAGTCCAGCATCATTACAGACAACGTGAGCAGGGCCATTTTATGGCCGCACGAGTAGTCCCTCAACCAGAAAGTTGCGGAAGTGACCTTCCAGAAATGGGGCCAGCCTTGCTTTGAACATTTTGATCATCCGACAATGCCAAATGTAGCAACTACTTTGCCCTGATCCCTCCCACATGGGTGTCACCAAGGGATGCAATTGTACATGATTGGCCTCCAGGACTTCTTTGTCCCTTTCCCCTGGTTTCACTGATATCAAAATTTCTGCAGAAAGCTAGTCTGTTGGAGACTACAGTTATCTTAATCACCCCTACTGGCCTCATCAAATCTGGTTCCCTTTTCTTCAGCCTCATCTTCTGGATGAACCTTGGATTCTGGAGCCAGTTCAGGACCTTCTGACACATCCGTTAGGGATGGTTCATCCCAGTTTGGACTCCCCCAAGTTGACAGCCTAGCTGATCCAGTTACCTTAATTGCCAGGTTTCCATCTCTTTCCTCCCCATTCAAGCATAATTTATTGTCATCTCATAAGTCATCTACTCTAAAACTTTACAAAAGCAAACAAAAAACTATTTTGCAGTTTCTATCAGAGCTTTTCAATGGCAGAGCAGCATCAACTACAATTAGAGTTCAACTAGCTGCAATTTCTAATTTCCATATAGGAGAGAATGACAGTTGTATCATGTCACACAGACTGTGCAAAGCATTTTTGAAGGCCACTACCATGTTAAAACCACCACATAAGCATCTAACACCTCCTTGGGATCTCAGTTTCATCTTATCTAATATAATTTTCCTCCTTTTGAGCTTTCAGCCACATGAGTTAACATGCCTTTCCTGGAAAACTTTCATTTTTGGTGGCTATTATTTCAGCTAAAAGAGTATCTGAGTTGCAAGCCTTGTCAGCAACCGCCCCCCCCCCATCTAGTCTTACATAAAGACAAGAGTCTTGTTAGACACTAACTCATCTTTTTTGCCCAAGGCTGTGTCGGAAAGTAATATTAACCAATCTTTCAACCTCCTAGTTTTCTTTCCCAACTTTCAAAATAAAGGGGAGTACTCACTCCATCTGCTAGATGTTCAGAGACAATTAAATTTTTATTTGTATGTAACTTCTGAAATAAGAAAATTGGGCCAGCTTTTTCATTTCTTATGCTGAGACGAGATAAGGTCAACCAGTTTCAAAAGTTACCCTATCTAGATGGTTACCAATGTGCATTTCCCACATTTATAATTCGAAGAACAAACCTCTTCCCAGTGTGGTTAAAGCTCATTCCACCAGATCTGTGTCCACGTCTGCAGCCTTTCAGGTTAGATTACCACTTGGTAATATCTGTGCTGCAGCTACTTGGGCGAAACCTCATACCCTTATTACTCATTACAGAGTGGATTTGGCCTCTAGGAGTAAAGCCTCCTTTGGTTCTGAGGAATATTCTTCTATAAACCACCCAAGAGTTTAGTTGATTGGGGCATGGTCCCACCAGTGAGAATAAAGGCGAGATTGACAACATCACATAAAGAAGTTACGTTCTTACCATAATGTTCCACGTCTGTTGTCCATCTCGTCCTTTATTCTCACATCCCCCCTCCTGCTCCCTTCCTAATCTCCTGGTTGATTGAGAAGAACAATTGGGTTTCACTGGGCCATAAAGTCTCAGAGATTTTAGCTTATCTGTCTGGTAGCGTTTACTCTCTTAAGTATCTTAAACTGGGGATACTGTACAAGCTATTTTCTTTGGGCTGTTGGAGGCAAACAAGATCTGAGGTAAGTGGGGAATTGCATTATGGGTAAAGAATAGACCCCTTAAGCTTTGCTGAAGACCTCTAGCTAGAGAAATGGCTGCAACAGATCTGACGGATCGGATCCAACCCCACCAGTGAGAGTAAAGGATGAGATGGACAACACACATGGAACATTATAGTAAGAATACAACTTCTGTTTTTTTGACTAAGCCAGGATAATTAATCCACACATTCCCATATGCAAAAATAGAAAACATCTCAATTCTACATGTAATAAAGTCAGTGTACTTTTATTTGTTTATTGACATTTGATTGTCAAGAAAGACTGAATGGTAGGAGCCTGTGAACATTGGGTGAAGATAGCTGAAGACTGCCAGCTTAGCCAGATAGAATTTTGGAGATAATTCTGTCATCTGTAAATATTAATGTAAACCATATGCTTGTTGTCTGAAATGGTACAAATAGTGTTACATGTGGAACTGAAAAAAATGTAACAACAGTGTACTCTACTGACCAAGTAAAGCATGTTGTGACCCTTTGAAGTAAACACGGCTCCGGCCAGTCTAGATGAAGGAATTCTTGCTATTGTTTAAGGCCAAAGTTAATGGCCAGAAATTGCATGCATAAATGTCCTGTATTGCTTTGGTTTCTGCCCAGAGGTGAAGAATGTAAATGTAGTTTCTGTTAGCCTGGGAACCCATGAAAGTGTGAAGAATTATGTAATGTGAACCAGGAATGTGATTTTAAAGACAGAGAGAATCAGAGAGCATTAATCATTTTTGTCTTGACCATCCGACTCATCAACTCTGTCTTGCTCTATTTGTAAGTTTATCTTAGATTTGTGTTTTCTCTTAGAAATAGCTAGAAACTATAAAGATTAGACTGTGATGTCAGAACTGTACTACTGAATTATTTTAAGTATTTCTCTGTGATATCTGAACTCTTGACTAGCACTGTGTAGTAAAAAGTAATGTCTTGTTTTTTGACTATTTGTTATTAAATATTTTTAAAACCCTTTCAACTGTGGCTGTTTTTGTAGAGATAATTTAAGCTCTTTAAAGTACTTGCATACCTTTGGTAAAATTGTACACAGCAACTCTAATAGCTTTAGCCCTGGGCTATACTACCAATTGGATAATAATATTGCACAGTAATAATTGGACACCCTTTTAAGGGCCTTTGAGTAGCTGATAAATATTAGTGGGTGGTGGCAGCTGGTACTACCGTATAGTCTGGGAAAAAGGGGTACAGCTGGAGAACCTGTGCCAGCCTTTTCCAGGAGTGTCTGTGTGGTTGTATAAACTCTAATCAAAGTGTGTGTGTGTGTCAGCTACTTGGGCGGGGACACAAAGCACTGGTCGGACAGAGAGGGTGCTGGAGGTTTTAGCTTGCCGACTAGGCTGAGATCTGGACCCTATAGCTGTGCCAGTGGAGAGTCTTATTGGGGACCTGGAGAGCAAGGGAGCGACCAGCCCCGGACTGACTGTGATCACTGTGTGCTCTTAAGGGAAATTGCACTTTACTGTGTGTATTTGTTATCATTTCCTCCTATATGAGACGCCCCTCACTGGTGTTAGTGGGGAGGATTGAGGCTCCTTAATTGCTGGGCCAGGGCACGGGTGTCATATTAATTGTTTGGCAGTGGTGTGATATCCACACCGCATATTAATTGGTTGACAAATACTGATTGGCTTGTAGTGGTGTGGGTAGAGTGAATTCCTCCAGCTTGTGTACAGTGAGCTTTGAAGGTGTTTGTACTCTAAATCAGCCATGCAGTGAATACTCAGAGTTCAGATCACAAGTGTTTTATTTGTTAGCTTAGTTAATCAGGGTGAGCAGGCAGCATGTCAGCAGAGGAGTATGAAAAGCTGACAAGGAGCCAGCTGGCGGAGATGTGCCACGCTAGGGGACTGGTGCATGGAAACCTGACTAAGGCAGACCTGATTGCAGCCTTGGTTACAGCTGCATCAGAAAACAGCAACCAGGAGGAAAATCAGACTGGCAGTGGAGATTTAATACCCTTGGAGAATGGAGAGCTCAACCTTTCTGCAGAGGACTTAAAAATCCATCTGGAGCTAAAGAGACATGAGTTGGAGATAGAAGCCAAGGAAAAGGAGCGGCAAAGAAGGCACGAGAGGGAAATGCTGACTCTTCGCCAGAGTCATGGAGGTAATGGGGAAGGGAGTAGCTGGAACCCAGAAGCACAAAAGGTCAGTAGATTTCTTCTGCAATTTAAAGAGGGGATAATTTTGATAGTTTCATTCATAAGTTTGAGAGGGTATGCAAACAGAATAGTGTTGCCAAAGGCTCCGGGTATGGTTCCTGACCCCCTTACTCCATAGTAAAGCAGTAACTGTTTTGTCAAAAATGTCTGCTGTTGCATGTTTTGATTATACTGCTGTTAAAAATCACTTGTTAGAATTGTTTAAGCTAACACCCGAAACGTATAGGAAAAAGTTTTGTGAGCATAGACGCAAGGCAGATGAAAGTGTGTGTGAATATGTTGCTGAACTGAGCACTTATTTCCATAGGTGGGTGAGTGGATGTCAGGTCTCCACTTTTGAAGGGCTGGCAGACCTTTTGGTGAGGGAACAAGCCCTTAGCACTTTGCCTGAAGACATGAGGATCTGGTTAGCTGATAGACAATGTGCTACTTCAGATGAGTTGGGGAAGAAGGGAGACCTATACCTGGAAAGCAAGGCAGCCCTGCACAGTAAAAGGGTACCCAGTACTGCTCATGGGTCTAAAGGAACCCATGGTGGGCAGCACAGACTGCCCCAACAGAATCTGCCAGTAGCAGGGGAAGCCGCTAGTCCAGATACACATCCAGGAGCTAGGGTTAAATGTTTTGAATGCAACCAGTGGGGCCGTGTGGCATACAGGTGTCCACGGAGGCAAGATGGGGAACAAAAGGTGAGGGAACCAGTAAGTGGGAAAGACAAAATGCCAGTAGTAGGTTGTCTTGGGACAACAAGGGTACCAAACTACCACTAGGGGTTATATCCTATTGTAGTGACTGGCAAAGAGGCCATTGCCAAGAGAAACACAGCCTCTGATATAACCATTGTAAAGCCTGCAATGGTTACAGAGGAGCAGCACTTGCCTGGACAGTCTACTCCAGTCAGGGCTTTAGGAGGGATCCCATTCCAAATACCTTTGGCTAGGGTTCACCTTGACTGGGAGGGTGGAAAAAGAAGCCAGCAAGTAAGTGTGTTTGAGGATATACCTGCAGATGTCCTGATAGGGAATAATTTTGATAGTGCAGTACCCTGTGCTTGTGCAGTTACACACAGTCAGGCATGGAGACAAGCAGGTAAGTCTGGTAGCCTGGGGGTGACTCAGACTGCATACTTGCACCCAAGACTGGTGAGGTGGTTACTTCAGGGAGGGAGCTATCCTGCAGGAGTGAGACTGAAGGTGAGCCACAGCTGCTTGGAGGTACTGATTGTCCCTTGGACAGAGTGACTGCAAAGGTAGAGGTGATTAGTAGTACCCAGGCGGACAGTGAGGCACCACTGTCAGAGGATGCCAGACTTCCTGTGGAAGGGGAGCTGGGAAGGTTTACAAGGAGAGAGTCGAGACAGACTCAGCTCTCAGACCTTACATTGCAAGTCCAGAGGCAGATAGCTACAGAGGCACCTGATTCTCAATGAAAGGGGGGAATCTGTATACTGGGACAAAAGGTTACTATACAGAGAGTGGACCCCTGAGGGAGGGCTAGAAGGTGAGAGAGTACAGCAGTTGGTAGTTCCTAGAGCCTACCATCTGGCACTTCTAGCCATAGCCCATGATATTCCCTTTGCAGGTCATATGGAGATAAAACGTACAAAGAGGCATATTTATGCAGAACTTCTATTGGCCTGGAATTTCCAGATATGTAACGGGGTACTGCAGGACCTGAGAGCAGTGCCAAAAGGTAGGCAAGGTAGGAAGCAAGGTGAGAGCTCCTTTGATGTTTTTGCCTGTGATTGAGGTGCCATTTCAGAGGGTAGCTATGGATATTGTGGGTCCTCTGAGTGCCCCAAGTTCCACAGGGAAAAAGTATATCCTAGTGGTAGTGGATTATGCTACACGATACCATGAGGCAGTGGCTTTGTCCTCCATTGAGGCAGAGAAGGTGGCAAATGCTTTGTTAGAGATTTTCAGCAGGGTAGGTTTCCCAAAAGAAATACTGACTGACAGAGGTGCCAATTTCATGTCAGACCTGCTGGCTTGTCTGTGGAAGTCCTGTGGAGTGAAGCACATGAAGACCACCCCCTACCATCCCCAGACTAATGGTCTTGTTGAGAGGTTAAACTATACAATCAAGTCCATGCTACAAGCATTTGCAGATCAGTTTAAGAGAGAGTGGGACAAATATTTGCCCCATCTGTTGTTTGCTTACAGAGAGGTTCCCCAGGAATCCACAGGTTTTTCACCCTTTGAGTTGCTGTATGGGCATAGGGTGAGGGGACCTCTAGATTTAATTTGAGATGAGTGGGAAGGTGAGTGAGAGTCTCACAAGGCATCTTTTGTGGCATAAATCCTAAACCTCAGGACAAGGCTCAGGGAGCTCATGGGCTTGGCCTAGGAGAACCTGGCAGAACTCCTACAACAGAAAAAGGTGTGATATGACAGGAATGCTCGAGCTAGAGAGTATGCTGTGGGGCAGCAGGTAATGTTTCTCATTCCTGTCAGACACAACAGGCTACAAGCAGCTTGGGAGGGACCCTACAAGGTGGTAAGAAAGGTAAGTGATGTTAACTACATAGGTTCATAGGTAGGTACTAGGCTGTCTGCCCAAGGGCATTTATAAACCTATCCAGAATGTGTTGGCTTTCGTCTCCCTTTTGAATTAGTTTCCTGGGCCTCTGTCTAGCAGGGCCATTGAAGTGATCCCAGGGGTAAATTTACGATTTCCCATCCACTCGTCAAGATTTCTCTTGAAGAGAGTCAGTGAGGGGCTTTGCCTAACATAAACTGGGATTTTATTCCAGAACGAGGGAAGTCTCTGGGACAGGAATCTATCCTTCCAGCATGTCCTGTTTATTGTTGTGCTGAGGTTTAATTCACTGGAGCGTATGGCTCTAAGAGATTTGGTTTTCTTGAGGTGGAGCATGTCCATTAATTCCGGGTTGGACAAGGCCTTATATGTCAGGCAGAGATCATCTCTGAGCAGGCGGTAAGCAAACAAGTAGAGCTGGAGTTTCTTTAGTCGAGCTGCATAGGGCATCTGTTTGAGGCCCATGATCCTTTTGCTGAGGTACTTTTGTGGTCTTTCCAGCTGTTGCTGTTGTCGAGTAAGGTACATTCCAAATGGGGCATTGTACTCTATTATGGGCCTAATGAGTGATGAGTAGAGGGGCACAATGACCTCTCTTGATCTAGATGTGAACCCTTTCATGATTAGGTGGGCTACATAGAAGGAATTTCTAACCACTTTGGCAATGTGATTATCAAAGGAGAGGGTGCTATCTACCCGAGTCCCCAGGTCCCTAATTACATCTTCCGTACTTAGTGGATTACCACCTATGTGATAATTTGTGTGCACTTTGTTTTTTCCAAAGGGGATGACTATGCATTTTTTGGCATTTAGCTTGAGGCCATAGTTCTGACACCAGGTATGTGTCTCTGTGAAACCCTTCTGGAGGATGTCTGTGTCAGCCGGAGAGTCAATTATGGCCCCCAGTTTGCAGTCATCTGCGAACTTGGTCAGCCATAATCCTCCCGTGCTTGCCTGTACCTCAGAGAAGTATATACCAAACAGGAGGGGTCCCAGGACTGAGCCCTATGGGATGCCACTTGTAACTGGTTTAGAGTCGGACATGGCACCCGCAGCTCTGACCATGTGTGTTCTATCCGTGAGCCAGTTTGCAACCCATCTCATGACATAGGGGTTAATGTTCAAGCTGGTGAGCTTATCTATGATGCCAGAGTGGAGAATGGTGTCGAAGGCCTTAGCGAGGTCCAGGTAGGCTGTATGGACTACCTTTCCCTCATCTATGGCCTTTGTAACTGTTTCAAAGAAGTCAACTAGGTTTAGGAGGCAGGATCTGCCTTTAACAAAGCCGAATTGGGTAGGGTCCAGTGTCTGGAGGTTCCCAATGTCTCTGTTTATGAGTTCCATGATGATTCTCTCCACAGCTTTGCAGACCAGGCTAGTCAGGCTTATAGGGTGATCGTTCCCAGGTTCTGTTGAGGCACTACCTTTGTGGAGCGGGATGACTGTTGCTGTATGCCATTCTTTGGGTACATAGCCTGTGGTAAGGCTGAGTTTGAACAGTGACTTTAGGTGAGGGTTTAGTTCATTTTGGAGCTCGTCTAAGACGCAGCCTGGGATACCATCCTGTCCCATTGATGCTGTGTTTTTAGCTTTGGAGAGTGTTGTTTTTACCTGTGTGTCTGTGATGTCTGGGGCTCTGCATTCTTCTGGGGGTGGACATGGGCCCTTTTGGGGCTGGGGGGGGGTGAAGTTTGCACTGAACCTGTCTGCCAAGATGTTGGCAATGTCAGTTGGTTCAGTGTATTTTTTGCCATTTTGCACTAGCTCATAGCATATCTGAGAGTTGCCACCTAGATTCATGACATAGCTAAAGAAGGCTTTGTGATTATCTTTAGAATCTTTGACAATTTTTCTTTCAAAACTGGCCTTAGATGATTTTATGAGGGATCGTAGTTTCTTGCTAATATTGATCAGTGATGCCTTTCCTTTTTGGGATTTTGCTCTATCATGCAATTGTTTCCTCCTTTTCTTGTATAGCTTATTTATGGCCGGGGACCACCAGACTGGTTCCCTCTTTTTGGAGGAGTGAGTCTTGGTTTTGCTTGGGATGGCTCGATCCATGCATTCCTGTAGATGCTCATAGAATGCATTTGTAAAGGAATTTGCAGTTTGGTCAGCATTATCCTTTAGCAAGGGGGCTTTGAAACTTTCCACCTCGGTGCTGAGAAGTGTGAAGTTGGGTTTTGAAAAGTTTTTCACAGTGTTTTCCTTGACTGGGGGTGGGGTCGGGATGTGGATGTCCAGTGTGATTAGTGTATGATCTGATCTTACCAACGAGGGGTTTACCTCTGGTGTGGAGCACTGATTCCCCATGTTGGTGATGATCAGGTCCAATATGTTGTCACCTCTTGTGGGCGTGGTGACCAGCTGTTTCAGGGTGTTTGAGTTTATAAACTCTAGGAAGCTTTGGGCAAAGGAGTTTGTACTTGAGTAGTTATCCCAGTCAGTGTTTGGGTAGTTGAAGTCTCCCAATATCATGGTGTTAGGTAGGACCTTTATATTTTCCAATGTTCTCAAGAATGCTGATTGGGGGTCCTGACACAGGGTAGGTGATCTGTAGCAAGCTACGATCTGAAAAGCAGCTTTGCCCACTGTTAGTTGCACATGGATGGTCTCCGAGGCCTCATGCTGTGCTACTAACCTGGGGTTGTGGGTATCCTTTATGAAAGTGGATACACCCCCTCCTTTTGTATTTCGGTCTGGGTTCTGGGGCCGAAAGGTATGGTATGAGTTGTAGCCTGGTAGTGCTGTGGTGCTTTCTGGAGCCTTGAACCAGGTTTCTGTTACTGCACAGATATTGATTTTCCTCCATGCTAAGGAGTGCCTCAAGTGCATGCATTTTGAGGTTTAGACTTCTGGCATTGAGTAGCATTACCCTCAGTTTCTGGTTATTTGTGTTGTGTATGGTGGTGGGTTTGTCTTTTGAGCCTTGCCTAAAAAAGGCACTATGGGGGTGGCAAGTGCCTTGGCCAGTATTCGAAAGCCTAAGGGCGACAGGTGCAAGCCATCTCTGGCGAAGCAGCCTGGCTTGTTGAGCATGTCGTCCCAGGCTGACAGACACTGGATCCCCTTTGAACAACACCAATAGCTTAGCCAGTTGTTAAAACTGATCATTTTTTCTTTGTACTGTGGCATCATTCTTGGTGAGGGCAAGATGCTACTCAGGGTCAGGGTCATACTGGCCTGGGCTACATGATCAGAGAGCTCCTCTATGTCTCTTTTCAGGTAGTCCAGGGAGGTACATCTCAGGTCATTCACACCAACATGTACAATGACAGAGTCATATTTGTACTTATTTTGGAGTGACCTGAGTACTTGGGTTATGTGGAGGATCCTGGCACCCGACAGGCAGCATACAGTAATCTTCTCCTTGTTCAGCCTAGTGAGTGGAACATCAGTGTGCCTGACAATAGAGTCACCTATTACTAGTGTATTTGGTGTGTTATTATGCCTTAAGGGCTGTGGCTGCGTGGCACACTGACTTTGTGAAGTATGTGATATGTGGTTGTTGTTTGAGGGTGGAGGTTGCTTGGATGTCTGCTTTGGAGGTCTCTGCTGCTTAGGCAGATTTTTATTTAGAGCATCCGTGTATGTTTTTGTGTATTTATGTGTTGTTTTCTGATGCATGTATGACTGTTGTATGTGAGACTGGAAGTGTGGTGCAAATGTTTCCCTTCTCCTCCTGACTGGCTGTACCAGCCTTTGGTTGAGAGAGCTTGGCCTCCAGTTTGGCTGTTTAGTTGCATCTCTCACATACATTTGTGTTTGTTGGAAGGAGGAGAGGGTTGTCTGTGTACATGAGGCAATTGTAACATTGTCTCAAGATTCCCAGATTCACCAGCTGGACTGGAGAGTATACTTGAAACTGCCCTTTGGACATGCCTGTATGGGTAAATGAACTGATTTACTGATTGTCCGGTAGTAACGAATAGGGAGCCTTGTACTACTGTATAGTAAAGGGGAGGTGTAGTGTTAGCGTTTATTAGTGTTTACTGAGGGCTTGGACCAAGTGCTGATCTGTAAAAGGATAGTTAGAGTGCTTAATTTGAGAGTTTGACTAGTTCTAAGGGAAAAATTGAAGAGCAGACTTTGTGGAGCCTGGAATAGTTTAACCCTAGCTAACCGGTGCTGCACGGTGCGCAAAAAAACACGCAAATGCGGGTTTTAAGGGAGGGAGATGAAAGAGATATGAATTAGCCTAAAACAGTCAATAAACTACTAGTTTCTGGGCCGAGACCACTCCTCCAGGGACAGATAGGCTGCTCAAAGCTCCCCACTCTCATTGGTGAACAGAGAAACTTCCTCCTTTCCAAGTAAGGATATGGGCAACACAGGAACTTATACCACAGCCCTGAATTCAGCAGAACCTGAAAACTGGACTAGACTAGCTTAGAAAAGGTGGGAAACAAGAATTTTTTTTTTGGTTTTTTTTTCTTTTTTTGAGCAGAAGATACAAAAAACTTTTACAAAAACATTTTAAATGCTTATAACAGGCTAGCGCACTTTAGTGTGTAGCCTACAACAGTTAAACAACAAAAAACGACAAACGACTTTAAAAAGTGCTAACAGGCAAAAACAGTATAGTATGCAGCAAGGAAGGTTTTTTTTAAGGCACAGAAATGTTAGAAATCGCTTTTCGGTGAGATAAGCAGTCACAGAAAAACGCAGAGAAATAAAAAATACTTAAATCAGTTGAAAGTCACTCTTGTCGTTCTGCTGCTTGTAGTACTCTGCAGGACACCACAAGGAGCTTGGCTGAGTAGTATACAAGTGAAAAACCACGCAAATGTGGGTTTTAAGGCAGGGAGATGAAAGAGATAGAAATTAGCCCAAAATGGCCAATGAACTACTAGGTTCTGGGCTGAGACCACTCCTCCAGGGACTGATAGGCTGCTCAAAGCTCCCCACTCTCACTGGTGAACAGAGAAACTTCCTCCTATCCAAGTAAGGATATGGGCAACACAGGAACTTATACCACAGCCCTGAATTCAGCAGAACCTGAAAACTGGACTAGACTAGCTTAGAAAAGGTGGGAAACAAGAATATCTTTTTTTGCGCAGAAGATACAAAAAACTTTTACAAAAACACTTTAAATGCTTATAACAGGCTAGCACACTTTAGTGTGTAGCCTACAACAGTTAAACAACAAAAAAACGACTTAAACAACTTTAAAAAGTGCTAACAGGCAAAAACAGTATAGTATGCAGCAAGGAAGGTTTTTTTAAGGCACAGAAATGCTAGAAATCGCTTTTCGGCAAGATAAACAGTCAGAAAAATGCAGAGAAATAAAAAATACTTAAATCAGTTGAAAGTCACTCTTTTGTCACTTTGCTGCTTGTAGTACTCTGCAGGACACCACGAAGAGCTTGGCTGAGTAGTGCTAGGCATAAGGCAGGGGCACAAATTGTACCATGTTAACATGATGAAACCTTACCATAATAGGGAGGCTCTTGTGCTGAACATTTGCAGTGGATTGCAGGAGGAGTCTGAGGGAGATTTGGGGACTGATCACCTCAGTGAGGCTCGGGCTGACATGTCAGTGGAAGGGGTAGCAATGTCCCAGCAGCTATCTCCTACCCATGTTCGAGTAATCCCTGCAGTGTTGCAGGAATTTGGGGACATGTTCACTGGGAAACTAAGGTGCACCCACCTGGGCAGCACCAGGTGGATACAGGTCCCCAAAGGCCTATTAGGCAGGCCCCTTATAGAGTGCCTGAGAGAGTCAAACAGACTCTGAGGGAAGCGGTACAGGAGATGTTGGAACTAGGGGTGATTCAAGAGTCCAACAGTCCCTGGGCCTCTCCGGTGGTGCTGGTGCCAGAGAAGGATGGCAGCACCAGGTTTTATGTGGACTACAGTAAATTAAATAGTCACACAGAGTCAGATGCTTACCCCATGCCTAGGACAGATGAGGCCCTAGAGCAGCTGGTGAGGCTAATTATCTTACAACCATTGATCTTACCAAGGGATACTGGCAGGTGCACTTGACTCCCAGTGCTAGAGAGAAGTCGGCCTTTGTGACTCGTTTTGACTTGTATGAGTTCACAAAAATGCCCTTTGGAATGAAGAATGCCCCAGCTACTTTTCAGAGGCTGGTAGATCATATCCTAGCAGGAGCAGGAGGGTTTGCCCTTGCTTATCTAGATGATATTGCCATCTACAGCCATTCCTGGCCAAAGTACCTTCAGCATGTTAGGGAGGTGCTGGGCAGACTACAGAGGGCAGGGTTGACCATTAAGCTGATCTAATGTCAGGTGGGTATGGCAGAGGTCTCCTACATAGGACATAGAATGAGGAGTTGTAAGATAAGGCCAGAACCTGCCAAAGTGGAAGCCATTCAGGCATGGCCTTCACCTGTTACTAAAAAGCAGGTTAGGGCATTTTTAGGGACAGCAGGGTACTACAGAAAGTTCGTCCCCAGTTATAGTACCATAGCTGCTCCCCTCACAGACCTGACAAGGAAGAAGAGGCCAGATAAGGTAGTGTGGACCCCAGCGTGTGAGCAGGCATTCCAGAAGCTTAAAAAAACTTTGGGAGGACCCCATGTGTTAGCCAGTGCAGATTACAGCAAAGAATTTGTTGTGCAGGTGGATGCTTCGAACCATGGGGTGGGGGCTCTACTTAGCCAGATTTCTTCAGATGGAGAAGAGCACCCAATGGTTTATCTCAGTCGTAGGCTACAACCCAGGGGGGAATGCTATGCAGTGGTAGAAAAGGAACGTCTGGCCATAGTGTGGGCACTGCAGAAACTTCAGTCTTATCTGTAAGGAAGGAAATTCACTGTTATGACAGATCGCAACCCCCTAACATGGTTTAACAGAGCCAGCCAGCAAAATGCCAAGTTGCTAAGATGGAGCCTGGAGTTCCAAGCATATGATATGTCCGTGCAGTACTGCAGTGGGATTAGCAATGTCAATGCAGATGGGCTCTCAAGACAGGGAACGGGGTAGGTATACTCAGATAGACCTAACTCCCTTGAAAAACTAGCTTGAGTTCTCCAGGGGGGAGATATGTGAAGATTGGGTGAAGATAGGTGAAGGCTGCCAGCCTAGCCAGCTAGAATTCTGGAGATAATTCTGTCATCTGTAAATAATAATGTAAACCACAGGCTTGTTGTCTTGAATGGTAAAAATAGTGTTACATGCGGCGCAGCGGTGCAGTGGTTAACGTTGTCACCTCACAGCAAGAGGTTCTCCGGTTCGATTCTCGGCTGGGGTGCCTTCTGTGTGGAGTTTGCATGTTCTCTCTGTGTTCGCGTGGGTTTCCTCCGGGTACTCCAGTTTCCTCCCACATTCCAAAGACATGCATCTGGAGCATTTCTCCCTGGTCCTCCGCTGAAAACAGGCTCTGTGGAACCTAGTCGGACTTTCCCGGTCAACAAATGTTAAATAAAAATAAATAAAAAATAAAATAAAATAAATGTGGAACTGAAAAAAAATTAACAACAGTGCACTCTACTGACCAAGTAAAGCATGTTGTGTGTGACCCTTTGATGTAAACATGACTCCAGCCGGTCTAGATGAAGGAATTATTGCTACTGTTTAAGGCCAGAGGTAATGGCCAGAATGTGCATGCATAAATGTCCTTTATTGCTCTGTTTTCTGCCCAGAGGTGAAGAATATAAGTGTAGTTTCTGTTAGCCTGGGAACTCAGGGAAGTGTGAAGAATTATGTAATGTGAACCAGGAATGTGATTTTAAAAACAGAGAATCAGAGAGTATTAAGCATTTTTGTCTTGGCCATCCAACTCATCAGCACTGTCTTGCTCTATATGTAAGTTTATCCTAGACTTGTGTTTTCTCTTAGACATAGCTAGAAACTAGAAAGATTAGACTGTTTTTTCTGTGATGTCAGAACCGTACTACCGAATTATTTTAAGTATTTCTCTGTGATCTCTGAACTCTTGACTAGCACTGTGTAGTAAAAAGTATTGTCTTGTGTTTTGACTTATTAAATATTTTTAAAACCCTTTCAACTGTGGTTGTTTTTGTAGAGATAATTTAAGCTCTTTAGAGTACTTGCATGCCTTTGGTAAAATTGTACAAAGCCATTCTAATAGCTTTAGCCCTGGGTTATACTACCAGTTGGATAATAATGTTGCACAGTAATAATTGGACACCCTTTTAAGGGCCTTTGAGTAGCTGATAAATATTAGTGGGTGGTGGCAGCTGATACTACCGTATAGTCTGGGAAAAAGGGGTACAGCTGGAGAATCTGTGCCAGCCTTTCACAGGAGTGCCTGTGTGGTTGTATAAACTCTTCTCAAAGTGTGTGTGTGTGTGTGTGTGTGTGTGTGTGTCAGCTACTTGGGCAGGGCACGAAGCACTGGTTGGACAGAGAGGGTGCTGTAGGTTTTAGCTTGCCGACTACGCTGAGATCCAGACCCTATAGCTGTGCCAGTGGGGAGTCTTATTGGGGACCTGGAGAGCAAGGGAGCGACCAGCCCCAGACTGACTGTGTTCTCTGTGTGCTCTTAAGGGAAATTGCACTTTACTGTGTGTATTTGTTATCCTTTCCTCCTATATGAGACGCCCCTCACTGGTGTTAGTGGTGAGGATTGAAGTTCCTTGATTGCTGGGCCAGGGCACGGGCGTCACAGAGCCTATTTTCAGTAGAGGCCCTGGAGAAAAGCTCTAAAGTATTACAAATCACTTTAAGAATAGTAATGTTACAGTCTTTAAAAATAATACCAAAAAACAGATACAGTTTAAATAATTATACCAAACTGGACATAATATGAAAACATTAGTTAAGAATAGATACAAGCTATAGAGTGATTAAACGTAAGTTAGTGTAATGCAGACAGAAATTGCAATATGAAGCAAGAGAAAAGCAGGTGTATGGTATATTTAGAATGAAAGATGAGAAGAGATACTGATAGAAGTAAGGAAGTGAGTGAAGAAGTGAGAGTAAGGAGATGTAAGATCTGAATAGATAATTGTCCAAATTTATAGAGGTTTACTATCAAAATATAGAATGAAGGTTCGGCGAACATGGGAGTGCCGAACATCAGTTGGCCGATTCCCGTATTGCCGACCTTCAGTTCAGCGAGTGTCCTGTACAGCGAATGCCACTGTGCATTCACTAATATGTAATCGATATTAGGAATAGGGATCATGGTACATGGGGGTTGGGAAATATATCCCTTTCCTCACTGTAGTGTGATCTTAGAGTTGGAATATATAGTTTGCAGGGGCCGTGGGGGGACTCAGCCTCCCACTGGAGGGTGCAAGAGGGCTTGCCCCTCACAAAAATGTGACTTCAAGTGTAGGATTTAAACTTACCTTTGCACCTATATGGATATCACATTTGATATTTGCAGAAAATGTTGAATTTGCTGAATTCATTCTTCAGATTCAACATTTTCACCTACTTAATATGCATGAATTTGACGTGGTCTTGCAATGTTAAATAATTTTTTTTCAGTTGAGATTTTGATAGTAAACCATTTAAAGATGTAGTTTATCCTATTGGTGTTATGTTGGTGTTGATTTTACACACCACCCCAACAACCCAAGATTACAGCATGTTAACTTAAACTTGGTTTTGTCCAGCCTTTCTTTTCTTTCTGCATTGCAATGCATATATTTCTTAAAACTATAAAAACAACTGCTTCCTTATTTTAATACCTTTATCACATACAACAGTCACTGAAAAGACTCACTCTCACCCCAATGTACAAGATACCCCTGAGTATGTGCTATACAAATTTGCTTTACTGTATAACATACACATTATATCATTAAATGTTTTATACAAATACTACTAAGAACAAAAATGTTTTACTTGCTTTTTTTTCTTTTAGTGTCCTTCTAAACATTAATGACTTAAAGTTGGTTATATGCTTTACAATCCATCCACAAGTTTAACAAAGTCAACAAAACTCCAATCTTTCTCAGCCACTTTTTCTTGCAAAGCCATATTGCACAATTGTGATTGATGCTTTTCACATTTATTCACTAATTTCAGTGTTGCTGTTCTTCTTCCTGTTTATCTTCATTTCCAAATACCAGACTCTGGTTCAATTACAAAGTACTCCAGATTCTTCTAGTCACCTCCTGTGCTTTTTTCTGTCTCAAGCATTTTTTTGGAACATTCAAGATGGTTTCACTTGCAAAGTCTCTTTTTGAGATTTATTGTCAGAAGATTGAGAAGCAGAGTCTCCTTCTGTTTGATGTTTTTTTTGTGCGTGTGTGTGAAGGCTCACATTTTGTTTGATAAACTTTTGTATTTCCTCTTCAGCTTGTTCTTCATCAAAAATGCTTTTGATCCTCCAGGAAAAGGTATCATGAAGACAGCTAGATAAAGCAACTTGAGTCTCATGCCTGCCTTTTGACATTCTCTCATTGCTTGGATACATTTGCTTCTCTTATAGATTCATAGGTTCATAGGTGTGTATTAAGCTAACAGCCCTGGAGCCTATACTAGCCTAGCCCAAAAAGATTCCCTGGCATCATGCCACCCAAAGTTAGTTCCCAGTGCCCCTGTCAAGCAAGGCCACTGAATTGATCCCCAGAGTGAGCTTCCTATTGACCATCCACTCATCAAGATTTATCTTAGAGAGCCACTGAAGTGCTCTGCTTGACGTGAATGGGAAGTCTGTTCCAGAGTATGGGAAGTCTCTGAGTTAGGAAACTGTCCCTCCAGCATGTTCTGTTTATTGTGGTAATGAGGTTCAGGTCCCTAGAGCGTGTGGCCTGGAGGGATTGGGATTTCTTTAGGTGTAGCATATCTAGTAGCTCTGGGTCAGACATGGCTTTGTAGATCAACCAGAGATTGATTCTAAGTAGGCGATAAGAGACAGAGTATAGCTGGAGATTTTTTTTCAGTTGATGTTGATGTTGGTGTCTAGTGAGGCACATACCAAATGGGGCATTGTATTCTATAATAGGTCTAATGAGGGACGAGTAGAGAGGGATTATGACCTCTTTCTTCCTAGATGAGAAATCTTTTGTAATGGGATGTGACACATAGATGGATTTTCTGACTACAGTGGCAATGTGGTTATCAAAGGAGAGGTTGCTGTCAATCTGTGTCCCCAGGTCTCTTATCACACCTTCATTGTTTAGTGGACGTCCGCCTATGTGGTAGTTCATGGGCACCAAATTTTTCCCAAAGGGAGTGACAGTGCACTTTTTCGCATTGAGCTTAAGGCCATGGTTCTGGAACCAGTCATTGGTGTCAGTGAGGTCTTTTTGTAGAATGTCTGTATTAGTTGGACTATCAATAATGGCTCCCAGTTTACAATCATTTGCGAACTTGGCCAACCAGAGTCCCTTTGTGGTGGTTTGAACTTCAGAGAAGTAGATGCCAAACAGGAGAGGACCTAGGACCGATCCCTGTCGGACACCACTTGTAACTGGTCACTAGTCAGATTTGGAGTCTGCTACTTTCACAGTGTGGGTTCTATCAGTGAGCCAGTTGGCAACCCATCTTATGACATAGGGGTTTATGCCTAGTTTAGTGAGTCTGTCTATGATTCTTGAGTGAGGGATGGTGTTGAAGGCCTTGGCAAGATCTAGGTAGGCTGTGTGAGCTACCTTGCCCTCATTCACAGCTCTGGTGCCAGACTCAAAGAAGTCTATCAGGTTGAGCAGGCATGATCTACGTTTCACAAACCCAAACTGCGTGGGGTTCAGAATTTGAAGATTCCCTATGTCCTTATTTATAAGGTCCATGATGATGCACTCCATAGCCTTACATATCAGACTCGTCAGACTAATGGGGTGACGCTCCCCCTTTGTGGAGTTGGATAACCATAGCAGTGCGCGATTGGTAGGAACAAAGCCTGAAATGAGGCTGTGATTGAACCGGGTACTTAGGTTTGGTGCCAGTTCACTTTGTAATTCATGTAGAACACAGCCAGGGATATTATCAGGTCCCATGGAAGCTGTATTCTTGGCTTTGGACAATGCGGTTTTTACCTGTGTAGCTGTGATAATAGGGACTTGGCATTCCTCAGGTATTGTGATAGGCCCTTTAAGGGGTGAAAGGGGGGGTAAAGTTCGCACTGAACCTGTCTGCCAATATCAGTTAGTTCTGTATATGTATTGCCATTGTGCTGTAACTCAGAGCAGATCTGAGTATTGCCATGTAGATTCTTGACATAACTATAGAATCCCTTGTGGTTGTCTTTAGAATCTGCAGCAGGTTTGTTTTTGTAGCTAGCTTTAGAGGATTTGATGATGGATCTCAGTTTTTTGCTGAGGCTAACAAGGGAGATGTTATGTGATCCTATTTCGCCTACATTCTGACTGATGGGTTCGGAGCCGATCCTCGGCTCTTATGCCAAAGAGCGAAGTCTCTTATTGGCTGAGCTTACTATATCCCAGGATGCACCACTACCAGTCCCCCAGATCTCGTTTGCCGCTAACTAGCAAAGACGTGGTCTCGAGCTGGCTGAGCTAAGTAGTGTCTTTTCACTAACTTTTTCTGTCAGAAATTTGCTAATTCTTTAACAAAAAGCTGTTTTAACAGCTACTCTGTGCTGTGTGTGTGTTTTGAAAACTTTTTGTAAGAAAATTTGTGTGTGATTGGTGTTTGTTCCGGTACAGGCTCCCTTCATCCATAGGGCCTTTCCTGTTGGTTAATCCCTTTGAACCTTAAGGGTTCTTGGATTTCTGTATACTTTATTCACTGTTGTATGTCTTCAGTTGGCCTTTATTTTAATTGGCTATCATTGTAAACGGCAAGTTAATCTTGTAGGGTCAGTCTTTCCCAACAAAGTTTTGTCTGTGAGAGAGTACTCAGTTTTTCTTATAATGTCTCAGGCTCCTAGGCCTTCGGGCTTCAAAAAATGCACTAAATGTAGTTTTAAAATGTCTATCACGGATGACCACTCTCTGTGTGTATATTGTTTGGGCCAAACATTTGCAGGAGTCCTGCAGCGTGTGTCATGCTTTTTCCTCGAGGGTCCTCCAAGAGAGGAAAAATAAGCTTATTTTGAAAGGCCTTATAAAACCCTCTTTTGAAGAAGCTTTAGCATCCTCTCCTTCTCCTGCTAAAGCGACCAGTCCGTCTGACCCGACCGCCAAAAGACATAGGCAGGCTTCTCCGACTTGCTGAGGCGAACGGTCTGCCTCGATGCCTCCAGTCTCGACTCCTCTGGTGGCTGGGGCATCGAGGTCACCTTCATCGGCTCCACTGGTCTCGGAGCCGATGAAGGTTGTCCGCCAGACACTTCCTCCTCGGCCTAAGTCCTCGGCACCGATGGAAACTAGTTTGGTATTCCTTCCGATAGTCATCGAGTCGCCGAGCCGGTCCCCTAGCCCCTTGGGGCCGTTGGAGAGGCCAACTCGAACCCGCTCAGTATCCTCTAGGTCATCGAGGATGTCAGATTCGGACATAGACAGGGTGCTCCAAAGACTGTTCCAGTCCCCAGTCTTTCAAAAATTTGTTTCGGCTCCGACCCAATTGGCTTCGAGCCGATAGCCCATGCCATTGCCATTCCTCCTCCTACGCGAGCAGGTGCTGGAGCGGTGGAGATCCTAGGGTCGGCTCCGACCCTTACTCCAACCCCGCCTTGGTCCGAGTTTGGCATGGACTTCTTCGGCGGACCCGGGGTGACGTTGACCTATGCTGTCGGTTCCGAGCCTCCCTCTCGGTGCTTCAGCTGTGGGACTTCCGTCTGCTATCATGGCTCGGGACCGGACACTCCCAGGATTCTGGGGTCCGGCTTTCAGAGCTATGAGGAGTGCCTTAGCCAAGTCTTCTTGCCATCTCTCCGGCTTTACCGGCACCTTCCTGGGCGTGGAGACTGGGTCTTTGGCAGTTCCTGTCCCTAGGCAGCGGAGCCCTGGGCCTGAGGTTACCCCACTGGGGTTCCCTCCTCCTGAGGGTTCTTCGGAGTTGTCTTCAGAGGAGCCCCAAGGAAGAGATCGTGCAAGAGGAAGCACGTGGACTCCCCGAGTCTCTTACATCGGACACTGATCTTGATGATGCGGAGGGGTCCCTCGGATGATGTCTCATTCGAGACATTTTAAAGATCCTCAAGCGGCTGGATATCCAAACCCCCTTCTGCTGATGAGTCAGTGCTTCTCAAGGCCTTTGGGGCTCAGCCCTCCGCCTCCTGGGTGTCTCCGCCCTTCGACGAGCTCCTGGATTTGGTTTGTCGGAGTGGGAACATCCAGATACTGTGGAACCAGTGCCTTCTCGCCCTAACAAATTTTTGTCTGCCCCATCCGAGAAGGAGTTCTTGACAAAAGGCGTGGCTGTAGATGCCATGGTAGTGGCATCTGCTACACAACAGGACGTGGTAGAGGCTTCAACGTCCGTCCATCCTCCTAAAAAGGAGTCTAGGAGCATGGACCGAGGGAAGCGCACCCTGACTTCAGCGGCCTTTACACTAAGGTCCCTGAATTATTTGGCACATTTTACCAGGCTACAGAGGGATCTGCTCAAGGAGCTGTCAGATTCCCTCTCAGGTAACCTACCTGAGCAGCTAGCCCAGTCGGTTAGCTCTCAGTTGGCTATCCTTACCTCGATTTCTAACTCGTCCATGAGGCTCATTTCATATGCGGCGAAGGCAGAGCGGCAGGCACAGGCGTGGCTCACGGAGACAAGCCTGGCTCGTTTGTGTCATTTTGCGGAGGCCTTCAAGTCTTCCTTCGCTCCCTTTGATGGGTCCTCTTTGTTTGGACCTAAGGTTAAAGACACTCTTACCGCTGTGAGCAAGAGGAAAAACTTTATCTGCGTAGGTGCACGTTATTCCACTCCCTTTCGGCCTTATCCCAAGGCTAAAGGAGGAGGGAAGATGTGGTTCCGCAAATCACGTTTTTTCCTCAACAGCAGGAAGATTCCCCTTCCAGAGGCAGAGGACGGGGAAATTTTTCTGGGAGACGCCGTCCCAGAGGCGGCAGAGGGCCCCGCAATTCTGGAGACCGCGAGTCCTTTCGTGGCTCTTCAGCCTCCCACACTTCATGAGGGATTGCCCGGCTGTGCTGCTCCGGAGCCAGTCGGGTGCCGTTTTGCCAAGCACCTAAAAGCCTGGGAGTCTATCACTCAGGACAGATGGGTGCTTCGGATTATTGCCGGAGGTTACACCATTCCCGGACCCACCACCCAGTCAAAGGGAAATTGCAGCCGCAGAAGCGTCAAAGCTGCTAGAAAAAGGAGTCATCCAACCGGTCCCCACAGACCAGATCGGATCCGGAAATTACTCAAGGTTCTTTTTAGTGCCAAAAAAGACAGGGGACCTGAGACCAATATTGGATCTCAGCAAACTGAACCAATCCGTTATGAAATCCAAATTCCGAATGGTCACTTTACAATCCATTCTCCCATTGTTGGAGAAGGATGTTTGGATGTGCTCCATAGATCTCAAGGACGCCTATTATCACATACCGATACATCAGGCGTCCAGGAGGTATCTGCGCTTCAGCCTGGGAGACAGTCATTTCCAATTTTGTGCACTGCCCTTTGGTCTCACCACAGCCCCCAGGGTGTTCACCAAGTGTTTGGCAGTAGTGACTGCTCACCTGAGGAGTCTCGGATTCCAAGTGTTTCCCTATCTGGACGACTGGCTCCTGACTGCCACCACCAGGCATCTACTAATGGACAACCTCAAAGCCACCATCTCCTGGGTGCTACCCTGGGAATTACATTCAATTGGTCAAAGTCTGTCTTGCTGCCCTCTCAGCATAAGGTTCATAGGAGAAGATATAGACTCAAAATTGATGCGTCTTTCTTCCTACCGAAAGGATTCAAACTTTACAAGGTCAAGTTCAAGCCCTGCTTTCAAGATCCAAAGCCCCAGCCAGGATGGTCCTGCAACTTTTAGGTTCGATGTCTGCCACGGTTCTCCTAGTTCCACTGGCAAGATTGCACATGAGGATTCTTCAGTGGCTGTTATCGACTCAATGGTCCTTTCAGAATCTCCCCCTCAATCACCCCATTATGATTACAGAAAGCAAACGGGACCTCCGCTGGTGGCTTCAGCTATCCAATCTGAATCAGGGAAGACCTTTTGTTATCCCTCCGGTGGCCACCCTGACGACGGATGCCTCCCAGACAGGGTGGGGGGAGGCATTGTCTGGGCAGGTTAGTTCAGGGTTCTTGGCTTCCAGACGAAACCTTTCTCCATATCAATGTATTGGAAATGAGGGCTGTACTTCTGTCCCTACAGGCCTCCACAAGTTTCTCCCTCAAGGCATTATCGCTATCCACACAGACAACATGTCGGTGGTCTGGTATCTAAACAAACAAGGAGGGACCAGATCTTGCAGAGAGGCCATGAGGGTGTGGGAATGGGCTGTAGCTACCAACCGTTTCTTGGTAGCGACCCACATTCCAGGGAAATCCAATATATTGGCAGACAGATTAAGCAGGACGATTCTCTATCCTCACGAGTGGTCCCTGAACGAAACAGTAGCAGCTCAGGTTTTCAGAAGATGGGGGACCCCATGCTGCGACCTATTTGCAACACCACAAAACGCAAAGTGCAAAAGGTTCTTCTCCTTGACTCCACGTCAGGGGGAGGCAGCTATGGATGCTCTGGTCCAACCTTGGCCAACAGGACTACTTTATGCCTTTCCTCCGGTTCCACTTCTCCCCAAAGTCATCCAGAAAGCTTCTCATTTGGGGTCCACAATGATACTAATTGCTCCGCACTGGCCTCGTCAGGTATGGTTTCCCTACCTGAAGAAACATGCTGTGGACGATCCTTGGTTTTGGATCTAACTCCGGATCTGCTGATTCATCAGTCGGGACGACAACACCAGTCCCTTCACGCTTTGAAATTGACAGCTTGGCTCCTCCACTTCCGACTTTAGTCAGAAATCACACCTTAGACCCGGAAGTTATTCACATTTTATCTTCAGCCCACAAACCCACCACTAAGAAATTGTACCTCAGTAAGTGGAAGAGGTTTGCTATCTGGGCTCAACTCAGGGGCTTAGACCCTATCACTGCCCCGATACCAGAGGTTTTGAAATTTTTAACATTCTTGTTTAATCAAGGATCTTCAGTCTCTACTATTAAAGTCCAACTAGCAGCTATCTCTAAATTTCACGAATCCATGGATCCACCGTTGATGAGCAGCAGATTATGCAAAACTTTCATTAAAGGTGCTGGGCTGTTAAGACCCCAGTTTTCATCCTGCCTCCGGGATCTTGATTTGGTACTTCGTGCCTTAACATCTTCCCCTTCGAACCGGCTGCTACATGTGAGTTAAAATATCTGTCTTGGAAAACTGCCTTCTTAGTTGCAATTACCTCTGCAAGAAGAGTTTCAGAGCTTCAAGCCCTATCTATCAAACCACCGTACTTGATTTTTCACAAGGATAGAGTATCACTTAGGCCTAACCCATCTTTTGTCCCAAAGGTTTGTTCTAATCTCTGTCTCCAACAATCTCTAGAGCTACCAGTTTTCTTTCCAAAATTCTCCAATGAAGCGAGTACACCTCCATAAATTGGATGTTCACAGGCAATTAAGCTTCTATCTAGACAGGACTCAGCAAATTCAAAATCAGACCAGTTGTTTGTGTCCTTTTCAGATAATAAATTGGGTAAAACCATCACTAAAGCTACTATCTCCAAATGGATTAGAGATTGTATAACTCAGGCTTATTCCTCTTCAAATAAGCAACTTACAACATCTATCAAAGCTCACTCTACCAGAGCTATGGCTACTTCTATTGCTTTTCATTCCAAGCTCGCTATTTCTGAGATTTGTGCTGCGGCTACTTGGTCCAACCCGCACACTTTCATTTCCCACTATAAATTGGATGTGGCATCTAAAGGGCGAGCATCATTTGGTTCCACGGTACTCAGGAGTGTTTTCCAGTGAGCCACCCAGGATTCAGGTGCTAGGACGCTGTCCCATCAGTCAGAATGTAGATCACATAACATCTTTTAGTTATGTACTCACCATAACTTCAGATGTTTGGGATCCATCTCCATTCCTAATACCCACCCTCCTTCCCTGCCTTGGAGATCAGAAGAGATTGAACGGTTTTGAGTTCTACTGTTTTTTTATCTTGTTTCATCTGACGATGTTATATAAGCAGCATGTGTGTCTGTGCATGTATGCGGACAAACTAGATCTGGGGGACTGGTAGTGGTGCATCCTGGGATATAGTAAGCTCAGCCAATAAGAGACTTCGCTCTTTGGCATGAGCCGAGGGATCGGCTCCGAACCCATCAGTCAGAATGTAGGCGAGATGGATCCCAAACATCTGAAGTTATGGTGAGTACATAACTAAAAGTTTTCCCAGTCTTGGGAATTCACCCTTTTCTTCAACAGTTTTTTCCTTTTGTTTATGGTGGGGGACCACCAGATTGGCTTCCATTTTTTGGAGTAGAGTGTCTTGGTTCTGTTTGGTATGGCCCATTCCATTCACTTGTGTATGTGCTCATACAGTGCATTGGTGTATGATTCAGTTGTCATGCACCTATTTTCCATTTGCATGGGTGTTATAAAGTTAGCCACCTCTGTTTTTAGAAGCCCAAAATTGGCTTTGGAGAAGTTTTTTATGGTGGTTTCCTTTAGGTGGGGTGAGGGTGGGATGTTGATATCCATGGTGATTAGCTTTTGGTCAGATAGGACCAGGGAGGAGTTGATTACTGGTGTAGAGCAACGTTTGCCCATGTTAGTAATGACCAGGTCAAGGATGTTTCTACCCCTGGTGGGGGGAAGAATGAGTTGGTCCAGGGCGTTGGAATTAATGAATTCCAGAAAACGTTGAGCAAGTGTGTTGGTACTTGAGTAATTTTCCCAGTTAATGGAGGGGTAGTTAAATTCTCCCACTGTAAGGATATTGGATTGTACCCTAATATTTTCCAGTGTGTTTAGGAATGTGGAGTGGGAGTCTTGGGACATGGTGGGGGATCCATAGCAGGCTACAACCTGGATTGCAGTTTTACCCAGTGTTAGCTGTACCTGAAGTATCTCTGATGCGTTATGTTGGGCTACTAGTCTGGAGGTCTACATATCTTTTATTAATATGGAGACACCACCACCTTTAGTGCTTCGGTCCAGGTTTAGGGGCCGAAAGATGTGGTATGAATTATAGACTGGTAGTGCTGGGGTGCTGTCCGGAGCCTTGAACCAGGTCTTGGTAACTGCACAGATGTCGATGTTTTCTATTTTAAGGAGTCCTTCGAGCGAGTGCATTTTGAGATTTAGACTAGTGGCCTTACTTTGTAATTACCCCTTGATAATGAAACATTACCTTAATACAATGAAGTCAAAAAACTGACAAGAGCTTGCTGGCACCTGAAAGCAGAAGCAGTCCACTCTGTTGCCCCAGTAACGGAAAAGTTATTCAAATACAGTCATGTCATCATCTTCTGGAACATTGTCATAAGTCTCCAAACCCTGAATTCCAGCCTGAATTTCTTGCGACTCCATTTCCTGTAGAACCATTGGCCCCAATCTGTCATGCCTAGCAATAGAGCTCTCCTTAAATGAGCACTGCTTATTCATGCAGCCTGCTTGTAGTGCATTGGCAACACAGCTGTCAATGATTTTATCCCATGGCTTCTTCACCCAAGTCACGACCTCTTGCAGGCTAGGCTTCACAAAGTTTCCATGCTGATTTCTCTCCATTCTGTTTTCAATGTAGGCATTGAGTTCCATGCGCAAGTGGTCCTTGAGTGGCTTGTTTATTGCAATATCAAGAGTCTGGAGATAGGCAGTCATTCCTGCAGGAATCATTATTTGATCTATTTTTCCTGAGCAAGGAAGATCTTCATGTCTTTAGCTCAATGACTGCTGGCTGAATCCCAGACTAGCAGACCTCTTTCGCCACCTTGCAAAACAAGTGGCAGCATTACATCGACTCACTTCCTTATAACTGCTTGTGTGCACCAGGTTTTTTCGGTTTCAAGAATGTAAATGCCTGAAACACATTCAATCTTATCTTTCTTGCCTTTACTAATGGTTAGAGGTGGGTTTTTCTTTCCATCTAGATGAATTGCCAAAATACAGGTAACGTGCACTTTTATAACTAGTGGAGGGAATGTAGATTGACGAGGCACCCCTCTGATCAAGTGTTTGAGACCCTTGGCCCATAAACACTGCAGTTTCATCCATAGCAATCATGTTGGAGAGTTGGTATTTAGTAAAATCGATTAACAAAGGACTTGAATGTAAGTGCATGTTTAATAACTTCAGTATCTTCCAGCTTGAACAGTGTTGTCGATCTTCTTAGAGAAAGTTCATATCATTGAAGGAAGCCATCCAGCATATATTGTGATGCTTTGAATTCTTCTGGTGATATTTCTAACTGTGGTGCCATTGCAAGGGCAAATGCTTGAATTTCAGCCGTGCGCACAACCAAAGCCTTTGCTCTCCTGTTAACAATCCATTCACAGATGATGTCTTCCAGCTCAGGATATAATGGTTGCCGACCTGATCCACACTTGCACTTCTTATCATTTCCCTCATTTGGCCTGCTGACTGAGGTTATCTTACACTGCTTGGCATTTTCGGACTATACGGAGATCCAGCTTTTTCTCTTTGCAGGAAGCCATCAGATTCTTTCCCTGGAAGCCCTCCACGATTCCTTTGTTGTACTCGACGGAATAGCTCTTTCTTTTTGCACTCATCTTGTCTGGGGAGGAGTTTAATTGAAGACTTACGAGACAGGAGTGGCAACACAAAATGGCGATAGTTAAGAAGACACAACCACACCCGTTCATTATCAAGTGTGCACGTTTTACGTGCGTTGTCTGTACTTTGACCAATCAAAGTACACTTGCCAATGTTTATGGGCCAAGGATCTCAACCGTCAAGTGAGAGTGAGGATTAGGGTTACATTAAGAATCGTGGAGGACTCCTGGGGAAAGAATCTTACGACTTTCTGCAAAGAGAAGAAATTGGTTGTCTGAATGGTCTGAAAATGGCGAGCAGAGTACGATACCCTCAGTCAACAGATGTTAGTAATATTATTTTATAATTCAACACGTCCGTCCTGTGTTGTTGATGATCTTAATTGGGGCTTATTTTTGGGGTAGTGCTTATATCATGACCACCCTGGAAAACCATGCTAGGTCTTATTCTCTGGTTAGGTCTTATTTATGGAGAAATATGGTATGTGAGGGTTATAGTGGTGTAAGTTCTGGATTGCTATGTGTTGATTGTGGTGTGGTGCAGGTGTTAACCTTCTCCTCTTGACTGGCTAATCCAGTCTTGGCTGGAGAGTGCTTGGCTTCCAATTTGGTTATATGTGTGCATCTCTCACAAGTCATAGTGCTTGGTGTATAGTGAATAATCATTTTCCACAAACACTCTACTGTCTCCAGGTTTTAATACTTCATCCTTCTGCCACAGATTTGTTAGGATCAACTCTTTCTGCTGGTATGATTGGATATTTATTAATGCAGATCTTGTCTGCTTTCTCATGGCCAGGTTTGAAGTATACACTTGATCTCCCTTTCACTTAGCACATTCTGTTGTGGAATACCGTCCATTTGCTTGTTTGTGTTTTCATAAGACTAATACAGTCTGTTCCTTTCAGTTACTCTGGTACAGCAGAAGATGTCAGGTTTTCTCTGTGTCTTCTATCCTTTAACTCTACCATTTTTTGAAACCAGCTCTTGTTGAGAAGTCTCATACTCAGCCAGCCTTTTTTCTTCATTGTAGTTTTATCAATTCTTCTGAATAGCTAGTTGAAGCTTTTTTCTATTTTTCCAGCCTTTTATTAGAGTTGATATACTCCTTCAATGTTTCATTTATTTTAATCAGCTCTGAGTTCATTTGATTTATTTTCCTTCTAAATTACTGAAAGCCATCTCTTGTATTACAGCTGGAACCTGAACTACTTTTTGCTGAACAGCTGCAGGATTCTTCCCTGTCAGTGTTTTCTGTTCTCTTTTTCAGGTTCTCTAAATTTCTTCTTTGCTGACATTCAGGCAGTATACTTACTAGTCAGTAACTGAATTTTACTCAAACTGGCAGAATTACAAGCACTTATTTCTCAGTTTCTTTTTCAGGAAGAGAGCTGAAGTTAAGCTGTTGATTAGTATGTAGTCATCTTGGAAGTGTTCGACTTCACTGACATTCTTGGATTTCAGGTACTGCATCCTCTGTTTCTTCTTTGACCTTTCATTTACACTTGTGACAACACCTTTGTTATGGCTTTTAGAATCGCCACTTTATTTAATTTGTTTCATTTCTCAAGCTTGTTTAAAAAACACATTCAGGCTATTAGACAAAACCATAAATGTGAAGTTGTTAAATCTTGCCGTTTATTCTCACTGATGGGTTTGGAGCCGATCCTCAGCTTCGACACGGTCGATAGCAAAGCTCAAGGTTTGCCAGTAGCTTGAGACCAAGCCTCTTATCCCACAATGCACTGCTGGAATTACCTCAGATCTAGTTTGCCGCGGCAAGAGAGATCTTGGTGATCCAGCTAGCTTGGATCATTTGTGGGAAAATAACAAGTTTTATAAAAAAACTTTCCTTTTTGTTTCTATTATAGTTGTGTGTTAGTATTAGATAATTACATAATATAATCTATAGTTTTAAATAGTTAGTGCCCTGTTGGCTTAGTTGGTTTGTGTGGGCTTTTAGCCCTATTTACTCTTATTAGTCCATTCTAATAGTCAGGGTTTTTGTCTGTGGGCCTCTTTAGCCCTGTATTTGTAATCTATAATTATATTGTTATAGATAGTGCCCAGATTGGGCTTAGTTGTTTTGTGGGTCTTTACAAGTAAGGACTTTACTGTCTTACTTTTTGCAGTTTACTGCTTTGTTTTATTTAACTATGTCGGATGAATAGGAGAAATCCCATCCTAAATTGGGATTCAAAGAATGCCCAGATTGTGGGCAGAAAATGTCCGTCACTGATGGACACATTCAGTGTATCTACTGACTGGGGGCTAAACACCTCCAAGACACTTGCAGCATTTGCCATTCCTTTTCTTCAAGAGTCCTCTTGGAGAGAAGGAGGAAGCTAATAGACAGGGGATTGCTACAGCAATCCTTTTCTGAGGTGTCGAGTAGCCATGAGGGTCTAGCATGTCCTCCAAATCCAAATCTTCAGACAAAGTGACAAAAAAGGCAAAAATTTCAGAAGGAGTGTCATCGGTTCGACAGACCTCGGAACCGAGTGTACCTTTGGTTCGGAGCCAGCTCTCAGTATTGGAGCCGGTCTCTGAAGTTCCTTCTTCTCCTCTGCTCCAGTCAGCACCTTCAGTGCATTCAGCTAAGTCCTCAGTCAGCTTTTGAGATTTGGACATGGATCGGCTAGTGCAGAAGCTTTTACAGGCACCAGGACTTGCCAAATTGTTGTCAGCCCTGACCAGCTCGTCGGTGCCGAAGACCATGGAACCGGATTTGTCTACTCCTCCTCCGAGTTGCACTGGATTCTCAGAGCCGAAATAAACTGAACCGATGATTGTCGAACCATTGGAGCTGATACCCGCACCGGTGTTTTCGGCTCCATCTACTCGGATGTCCTCGGCGCCGACCAAGGACTCTAGGAGCCGACGCTCTCCCATCGGGTCAGGGAGGATAGTCGAACCGATTTGTCGGTGCCGACTCTTCCTCTCGGGGCTTCGGCTTGGATGAGCTCAGCTCCTACCTCGGGCTCGGAGCCCAGGGTTTTGGTGCGGGAGGATTGAACGGTACTCTCGGGTCCGTCCACTCCTTCTCCTTGGAGCCATGGTGCCTTCGATGCTATGAGGAGAGTTTTGACTCCAAAGACAACGTCAGCATCGGTTCAGCCTTCCATCTCCCCTCAAGCTCCTGTGTCTGCTTCTTCATCTACCGGTCCCTCTAAGTGTAGAGACCCTGAGCCTCAAGTACCCCCACTGAGCATCCCCTGCTCTTCTGAGACCTCCCCAGATCCCCCCACTGAAGAGGTGCCCAGGAAGAGACTGTGCAAGAGGAGGCACTTAAGACTCCCCACAGGAGTCTTTGACATCTGACACGGACTTAGATGAGTCAAAAGGGTCCCCTCGATCCCCCTCTGAGGATATCTCCTTTGCAGAGATACTAGAGATCCTTAGTCAGAGGGGCGATTGGCAGTCCAAGACCCCTACTGAGGATGACTCCGTGCTCTTGAAGGCTTTTGAGTCTCAACGTTCCACTTCTTGGGTGTCTCCGCCTTACGACGAGCTCATGGAACTGATTTCTCGTAAGGCATGGGAGTCACCGGAGGCCAAGGAACCTGTTCCTTGTAACTCCAATAAATTTATGTCTGCGCCGGTGGACAAGCCATTTTTGACAAAGGGAGTGTCTGTTGATGCCATGGTGGTAGCTGCAGCCACCAAAAAGGAAGTGTCTGAGACATCCACATCTATCCATCCTCCTAACAGAGATTCTAGATTCATGGATAGATATGGCAAACGCATGTTTAGTTCAGCGACTTTTTCACTGCGATCACTGAACTACTTAACCCACTTTACGAGACTATAAAGAGATCTCTTGAAAGAGCTAGGAGATACTCTCCAGGGTACGGTAGCTGCAGGGGTGGCAAACAAAGTCAACGCCCAGCTCGCTACCCTAAACTCAGTGGTAAACTCGTCCATGCGTCTCATATCCTATGCAGCTGATGGTTCGAGTAGAGCCGCTAGTTCAGGCATTGCTCTTCGAAGGCAAGCCTGGTTGCATCTCTGTTCCTTTGCGGAACCCTTTAAGTCTTCCTTTATGGCTCATCACTGTTTGGGCCCAAAGTAAAGGAAACTTTAACCAGGTTTGAGCAGGAAGGCAAGACCTTATCTGCCGTTGGAGTCCATTTTTCTACCCCTACTCGGCCCTACCCCAAGGCCCCTAGGGGAGGGAAAATGTGGTTCCGAAAAGCACAGGGAGCCTTTCAGGACACACGTGGAGAAGCCCCCTCTAGAGGCAGAGGATGGGGTTATAACGGAAGACGCCACCCCTGCGGCAGAGGGGGTCTGCAGCAACAGGGGTCAGTTCTCCGGTCATCCCTACCAGTGCCCCTGAAAGGGGGGCCTGACTGTTCAGCTCTGGAGGCAGTCGGGGGTCACTTGTCTTTGTACCCAGAAGCCTGGCTAAACATAACATCAGATACATGGGTACAAAGCATCATTTCTAGAGGATATTTCATACCGTTCTCTTCCCCTCTCATTCCTGTAAACAGAATCCCAGATGTTCCACCCAATCTCAGGGAACAAGCAATCGTAGAGGTCCTCAGGTTGCTAGAAAAAAGAGTCATCCAACCAGTCCCAGCAGACCAAGTTAGATTCGGAACTTACTCAAGATTCTTTTTGGTACCAAAGAAAACAGGGGACTGGAGACCTATCTTGGACCTCAGCAGACACAACCAGTTTGTAAAGAAAGAGGTGTTCTGAATGGTCACGCTTCAGTCCATTCTTCCCTTCCTAGGGAAAGGCGATTGGATGTGCTCCATAGATCTCAAGGATGCGTACTATCACATAAAGATGAACAGATGCTCCAGAGATCATCTGCATTTCCAGCTGGGAGCCAATCATTACCAGTTTTGAGCCCTGCCCTTTTGTCTCATTACAGCCCCCAGAGTGTTCACCAAATGCATGGCAGTGGTCACGGCTCACCTGAGACATTTAGGATTCCAGGTGTTTCCATACCTAGACGATTGGCTCCTCATCGCTACCACCAGGCATCAATTGACTCAGGCAACACAGTACACTCTGACACTCTTCCATCAATTAGACATTACAATCAACTTTGAAAAGTCTGCCTTATCACCATCGCAGCATACCGTTTTTATAGGAGCAGAGTTAGATACCTCAACTACCACTCTACGTCTTCCTGTCGAAAGAGTCTCACTTCTCCATCAACACGTCAGCTCACTGGTGTCAAAGAAGAAAGCTACAGCAGCAGAGATATTGAAGGTGCTAGGTTTGATGGCAGCAGCAATCCTGGCTATACCACTCACAAGGATGCATATGCGAATTCTTCAATGGCTCCTCTTTGCTTGGTGGTCGTACCAGAAACTACTGATGCCACATGATTCTCATCATGGATTCTTGCAAGAGAGACCTTTGGTGGTGGTTGACGTCTCTTCATGTCACAATCGGAAGACCCTTTGTTCTCCCCCCTCCCAGTAGCCACTGTGACCATGGACACTTCCCTGATAGGGTGGGGGGGGGGCATTTTCAGGGAAAGACTGCCCAAGGCACATGGACAGATCAAGAATCACATCTGCACATCAGTGTTCTAGAGTTGAGAGTGGTACTTCTGGCGTTGCAGTACTTTCAGGACTATCTCCCTGTAGGAACTATTGCAATTCAGACGGACAACATGTCAGTAGTCTGGTACTTGAACATGCAAGGCGGAACCAAGTCTTACCCCCTTTGTTGAGAAGCCTTCAGGGTCTGGCAATGGGCTGTGTCGTCCCAGTGTTTTCTGTTAGCAATGCACATCCCGGGGAAATCCAACATGATAGCGGACAAGCTAAGCAGGGTGATATTGCTCCCTCACGAGTGGTCTCTCAAACAATAGTTTGCAGAGTTGATTTTCTGCAAATGGGGCCAGCCTTGCTGTGACCTCTTTGCCAGCCACATCAATTCAAAATGCAGAAGCTACTTTGCCCTAATACCACCTCCCAGTCATCCCCCGAGAGATGCACTTTTACACGATTGGCCCCCGGGTCTCCTTTATGCATTTCCACCCTTTCCATCGATACCCAGATTTTTACAGAAAGCAAAATCGCTGGGAAGGACTGTTATTCTCATAGCCCCCTACTGGCCTCGACAGATTTGGTTCCTGTTTCTCCACTATCATCTGTTGGAAGATCCATGGATCCTGGACCCAGTTCCAGACTTTCTGACGCACCCATCAGGGGACCTAAATCCTTCACTGCAGTCCCTGAAATTGACTGCTTGGCTAATCCACTTCCCCTAATTGCCAGGCTTCATTCAATTTCAGAAGATACAAGACAAATTCTCTTGTCTTCTCACAAGCCATCTACCAGGAAATTATATGGCAGTAAATGGAAAAGGTTCTCAATATGGGCCAACACGCAGAACATTGACCCTTTCCGAGCTCCGCTATCATGTATTTTAGAATTCTTGACAAAAATTTTTAAGGAAGGGGCAGCAGCTGCTACAGTTCGAGTCCAGTTAGCTGCCATCTCAAATTTTCACCTTGGGTTTGGTGGCTCAAATGTTATGGGCCATAAATTATCTAAGATTTTTCTTAAAGGCGTTCATCATATGAGACCTCCTATCAAAATTTCGTATTCTCCCTGGAATTTAAACTTTATGCTGTCTCAAATTATTCTTCCCACTTTTGAACCAGCATCTTCTTGTGATCTCAAATATTTATCCTGGAAAACTATTTTTTCTTGTGGCCATTACTTCTGCCCGCAGAGTGTCAGAACTTCAAGCATTATCTGTCAGACCACCTTACATGATTTTCCATGCTGATAGAGTATCTCTCAGAACAAACCCCTCATTTTTACCTAAAGTCTGTTCTGAGTCAAATATCAATCAGGTCATTGAGCTGCCAGTCTTTTTTCCCAACCACTCTAACAAATTGGAATACATGCTGCACAAACTTGATGTACACAGACAGCTCAGATTTTATCTTGACAGAACTAAGGATATTAGAAAATCAGATCAACTTTTTGTATCTTTCTCAGAAGCCAGAAAAGGCAATCCAGTGGCTAAAACAACCCTATTTAAATGGTTATCCAATTGTATATCCTTTGTTTATGAAAATGCGAGCATGCTACTAACACACAAACCTAAGGCTCATTCTACCAGAGCCGTCTCTACGTCTTCTGCTTTTCGAGCTAAATTGCCCCTTGACAATATTTGCGCTGCAGCCACTTGGTCCAAGCCTCATACCTTTATCACGCATTACAAAGTAGATGAGGCTTCAAGGGACAGGTCTTCCTTTGGTTCCACTGTACTGAAGAACATACTTCCATGAGCCACCCAGGATTGAGGGTGCTAGGGACGCTACCCATCAGTGAGAATAAACGGCGAGATTTAACAACTTCACATAAAGAAGTTATGTACTTACCATAACGTTCCATTGAGTTGTTTATCTCGTCTTTATTCTCACATCTCTCCCTCCTTCCCCCTCCTGGCTGACTGTTGACTTAGAGGCTAGTACCATCCTGGTTATTCAATATTTCTTTTTCCCCTTCATGAAGTGTCCTTGGTAGAAATAAATAAAAGGGTATATACATCACAAGCCTCTTTGATACTAAAAAAAAAAATCAGCAGGTTTGTAGCAAACATTTTCCAGCACACATGTCTCTTAGTGGGAAAATATTTTCTGCTTTCTTTTCTTCTTTAGGCACAGGGCGCATTCAGACCTGTTTTGCATCCAAGAAGCATGCCAGTCATACCTCTCAACTGTTCAGATTTTTGCCTCATATTTTTGGTCCGTTTCCTCATAAAATTCTGGTTTTCTGGCAAATCATTGTGGATTGAAGTCAGAAAATTGGCGGGGTTTGAGTTTCAGACTTCATATCCTTCAGAAAATTCATGCTAACACAAAACCTGCTATTCTATCAACTTTCTATGTTTGTAGAAGCAATATTTTAAAAGTTTCCCTATTTTGAGGCCTTACATGGTGCAGCGGTAGCGTTGTTGCCTCACAGCAAGAGGATCTCCCATTCGATTCTCGGCTGGAGTGCGCGGAGTGCCTTCTGCGTGGAGTCTGCATGTCTTTCCCGCGGTTGGGTGGGCATTTGAAAGACATACGTAAATGGGCATGCCTTCGTTGAAGGTTGAATGTCAAGCTGGCACTTCGGCGTTCATGAAAATCTACTGCCAATCATTAGCGGACCGGAGTTAAAGCCGAAAGACAACAACAGCTCCCTCATTAGTTTTGGCTTTGTCCAGATTTTTTGATCTAAGAAGTTGAGAAGTATGATGCCATTTAAGACATTATCTGGTTTTTGCCAGTTTTGTAGTTCACTTTATCAGTTTTTCTTGTATTACAAGACTCAAAATTGTTTAACATACTTTTCCAGGTACATTGTTCATACATTTTATGTTGCAGCAAAACGTCTCAATATATTCTTCACCAGTATTCGTGAATACTATTCTTTTTGTTAACACTAAGTTAACAATTTCATTATTGCACAACTCTGTTAGGGAGCATTTCCACAATGCCTTTTTTATAAACTGTATTACAAAAATTATTCACCAACAAAGTAAAACAACACAAAGAACATAATATGTAAACAATAACTAAATTAAAGTAAAGGTTAGCAATCAAAAATTGGTAAAAAAATATAAGTTTTTAAAGCCTGATAATGTTCTGCAGTAAAAAAAATCAGAGAGGCTACCTTTCTGATATTTTCTTCTTTATCTTGGCATCTGGTAGTGACTGTTTTACCCTTGAAAGTTCATTCAGCAATAAAGAAGGTCAACAAAGTAGGGTGAGACAGTGCCTTTTCAACACTTTGTAATGTACTTTTTAGCAACAAGAAATAGCAAGTTGGATAATTTAAAACTAGAAGAGCCAGGTGGAAGTTTCAAATCCCCCTCCCCCCTGCCTACCTCACTACCACCTGACCAGACCAAATAATGTCACAAATGAGTATTATTTTCTTGAATTTAAGCATGGGAGGGCTTTTTGTTTTATACAGTCAGCTTGTGTCTCAGCAGTGCATTTTGAAGTGCCACGGTTTCATACCAAATTCTCTTTAAAGACTTCTCTCCACTTTTCCCCTTTTTTAAGATGGAGTACATAGTTGGAATTAGTTATGCCTGTATTTAAACACTGTATGTAACAAAGCACAGGGAATTTAGCAAAAAAGTTCAGTCTTACCAGCATTTTCTACCACTTTAATAAACTATCGCCAATGTATTTTCAGTATAATTCAGAATACATATTTTATTTTTAGTTTTAAGGAGGAAAGGTAACTTAAAATGCTTCCTTCTGTCAGAAGCAGGTATCAGTACTGTTTTTAAGGAGAAGTCAGTTCAGCTCACAGCTTGGAGCATAGCATTGTCCTGCTGCTTTCAGCTCACATTAAGATAAACTATTTCTTACTGGTTTTGTGGTACAATCTTGTAGAAACTTGAAAACTTCTCGTAAGAAAACTGGTAACATTATGTAGTCTTATTTCCCAATTTTCCATTTATATTATCCAGTCGGTTTGTGCCTTGTTGCAGTTTTTACTCCCAGTTTTCTCAGATAGTAACACAGTTTATTAGTGTTTCTTCCTCCTTTCTCAGGCTAGACTTCCTAACTGCAACCTTGGGGAGTCACATACTGCAGTCCTTTCCCAGTTGCACTCAGTATGCATTACTTCTGGTCTGCACTTTGCAGTGGAGAATATTTCATACATTTTTCCTCTTCCTACTGCACTTCAGTCTCCCCTTTTGAGTATGAATGTTTCCCTCCCTTTTCCAGTCTCTGTCGCTGAGATATTCCAGTGCATCTGTAGCTGCATTTGCAAGGTTAACCCTTTCATGGCCAGAGCCAATTAATTTACCTTCTCATTGCCCTTCCCTCAACTCATAGAAAGGGACTCAGATCTCTCAACTGTCCCGATTTTGGAGGAACATATTTATTTCCAGACCTGCTTTACCACTTGCACACAATTTAGATATTATTAGAGGTACATGTCTATTTTCAGGTTGATTTACCCATTCAAACAATTTTCTGAATCCTCCCTTGTCACTCTCCTTGCCCATAGACAATTGATGAGTTTTTGTGGGTTCTGTTCAAGCAGCTTTATTATGTACAAACACATTACGATAAGAGCTTATTAACTTTAGCTTAGATAACTTATATACAAACTAGCTGTTGCATTTATACATTCCCACTCTCTGACTGCACTCTCAAAATGGCACTGGGTATAACACGTACCCACTATTCAGATGTGCACGTTTAGTCCTTGATATGCTTTTTAAAGGTACAGCACATACAGTCTGCTCTACACCCCTCATCACATATGATTTTTGAAGTTGTCTGGTATACAGAAAACCAACTGTTGGAATTAGACTTGATTGGTAAGTATAGACTATGGATATCTCCTTAATGCTCAGCAGCATGACTAATCCTTGAAAGGCATATGCCAAGACTTATAGCTGCAGGTGGATTTAGTTTCTTTAATTTTTTTCCTTGTTGAAAGGGGATAAAAAGTCACCTTTAATTATTTTCCCAATGCTGTACCCAAAAGAGTGTTGAAAATGTATATTTTTTTATATAAGTCGAAATATAAATTAACATCACTACCTTTGAAATATATTCATTTATTTATTGTATTTATTTTTGTTGATTGAGATAGTAGGATGACACATAACAGACCAATTTCAGCCACAACCCAGGCATAACTGTACACAAAATAGTAAAATGTAACAGTAAAGAATAACAGTATCATACAGTTGGAATAATGAAACATAAGTAGTGAAAGCACTGACCATATTAAACATGGGGCTGTTTAATTGTATGCAAGTATACAGACACAGCAAGTTATGCATAAAAATATTTAGTTGTACACAAGTTTACATTTTATAATATATGACACTACATAAAAGAGGAACTGTATAAAGTTCAGATAGAAGTAGGGAGTAAAACTTTGGTAGGAGTTGGGGGATTGGAGGTATATCGTGATGTATTAACATGGCAAGGAATACAGTGAAGCAGCTGGAGTATAGAAAGATATAAATATAAGAAGTCTGATTTCTAAGTTATCCATTACATGAAGAAAAAAACAAGTTTCTTGTTAAAAATGGGGGTGGACTCTGAGAACCTTAAATGTTCAAGTATACAATTTTGGTTATTGTTAACAAAAGTTATATTAATTAAATTAAGGAATGATTTAGAAAAGTTAATCATGGAAAAAATGTTTATCTTTAATATTGAAACTTAGAAAAAAAAGACCTTCACTGTGCTCCATCTTTCAAAATTCTAAACTTAGATGGTTTCTGATCATAACCAACTTTTGTGTTTGAGACATCCATGTCTGAATTGTATAATAAATAGTTATGATGGACAAACCTAATCATAATTCTTTGCAATACATAGATCTTTAGCTGGTCTAATGAACTACTAGTTGCACAGAGAAAAAAATGTCTAAGCACGTGAACTATTTTTGAAGTTTTAAAGGATGCTAAACACTTAATGCTGACTCACACACACACACACACACACACACACACACACACACACACACACACACACACACTGGCTAAAAGTTTAGTTTACTTCTGATAGAATAGTGGCTGTAAAAGCTATTGCACATTTTGGTTTGCATTTTTTGTTTTGTGTCAGTGAGAAATGTTTTACAACTTTTAAAGTTGATTCCATTACCCCTTGCTGTTTCATGGTGGATGCTATGTGTGTCTCACCTTGTGACTGGAGAATGAGAGGTCTGAAAGGCGTATAATGAAACTTAGTATTCACCTCTACAATATCAGAGATATGTATAACAAGGTTGTCTTTTTCCTGATTTCAGATTGTAATTAGCAGGAGCCATATACTACAGTACTTTTTCAGGTCTTAACATATTATCTTCTTTAAATTAGTTTATTTTGAAAAATTAGCACATAATACTTTTAAAGTATTAATTACTGTGATTGGAGAGAACACCAGAATGTGTAGATAAAGATTTTGTTGGAAAGGACAAACAAAGTTGATATGTTTAAAATTAAGCTTATAATTTGAAACTTTAGAAAGAAACATTTGTCGCTTATAAGATCCAAAGAATGGGTATTTTAGCACATGACATGTAAATAATTACATAATCAGTAGAAGTAGTAATTTTAGTAATATAAAGGATTATGAGCAGGTTGCCAATCCTAACTGACTTAATGTGAGTTATATAGACATGGATGCCAAGAAATTCACCTTGAGAGCGAAGCTTGAGAGGTGAATCTTGGCATCCATGTTGAGAACACATGATAAGTCAGTTAGGATGGGTGACCCAATCACAATTCTTTTTAGTACAGGGAGCTTTTTCTGCTCCATGTACTACTAGTTACATTTACACTCACCGTCCATGCCTCTCAAGTGTCCAGAATTTCACAGAATATCCAGATTTTTCCCTCATATGTTTGGTCTGTTCCTCATAAAGTCTGTGGTTTTCAGACAAATTACTGAGGATTGAATTTATAAAATAAGGGCATACATTTGAGTTTCAGACTTTGTAGCCTTCAGAAAATGCAGGCAAACACAAATCCTGTTATTCTAACAGGGAGTCAGGACTCATTACTGATGGACAGCAGGGAAAAACAAATCTTTATTTTGTTACTGTCATTTGCTGGTCAGTACTGACAGATTTGATTCGGTAGCATTAGAGCGAACAACTTAAGCTGGGGGTGCTTAACATTTGTTAAGATCAGGTCTTGTGCCACTCTACCCCTTAACTAATTTTTCCTTTTTTGAATATTGGAGCATAATCACCACATTCCATGCACTACAAAATGGTTACATATTTGAGTAGTTAACAGAAGTGTTGGAAAGAGTTTATTTTAAAGGAAATTCAGTATATAGAGTAAAAAGACAGGGTGAAAGGGACAACACTACCTAGTTTGCAAGTTAATTTTAAAGGGTTTTGAAAGAGTATTTAATTTTACTTTTAAAAAGATGTAAAAAATACATTTCAAGTGTTTGAGTAACATGTTTGCCCCAGAGATTTGAAAGTGTTGGAGACATAAATGAAAAGGCAGAGTTAAGTAATTTAGTATTTTGCTCTTCCTTTATGAAGTCTGATTAAAAGGATGAAGTAAGTTCTGGAATAATTCAAGGTTGTTTCCCAGAAGAAATGTAGCCAGGTGCCTTTTCTGAGTTGCATTTCTGACAGTTGGCTCTAAGACCCACATATTGATTTTGCTACGTTCTACTTGCTTTGGATGAAAGTTATGCCGCAAATATTTTACAAAGATCCTGAACTGGCTTTATTTTGTTCTGTGTCTGGACTTTTGGTTTGATGACAAAGATATTTTTTAAATTTTCTTAAAACCCAACAATGCTCTTTTTAGTAGGATATTAATTCCTTGTAAATTCTGCTGCATAATTTAGCTGTTGAAGCCTTCTCTCCTGTGACTCCAGTCAAGAAAGTCAAACATATGGGATATTATTTTACATATGGGATATTATTTTACTGAGTTGTCAGTTATTTCTGTGCTGTCAGTCTGTTAACACTATGTCAGTAATGGAGAAAGTCCCCTTGCTTGAAGGTTTGAAGGTACTCTTCACCATTGCATTGATCTGAATGTAAAATGATGGCACTCAGTAGTTTTTCTCAGTACTTGAATGCAGAAGCCAGCTTCAGATGTCTTTGTAAGTTCTATTCTTACTCGAATATCTCCTTATATATGAGTGTCATTCTTTCATCCAGCTCAGGCTTTCTGAGTTGACAGTTACCCATTAAATATTAGGTCCTGTAGACACCGCTGCCTGTACTCCATAAACCAACTCAAGTTTGTCAAGCAGGACAACTTGCCAGCTTAATTTTAGCAGATCTAAAACGTAACGTATTGCCTGGTAGGCCAAATCTTCCAATTATCACTGACATTTTTTTTTTAATTTGGATTTCTTCATATGTTAAGTGGAATTGTCCCAAGCAAAGAAAACTTGCAATTTTTAGACTATAACTCTTTGGTTATGACGAGCCAGCTGAATTGGGAGCTGTGCCTGAAAGGGTTAAATGTGGAATGCATGAGGTAACTGAGTATTCTGAAAATCAATCAGTTACTTAGGAAAAAAGTATTTGTGACTAGATATGTGTGAAATGGTGGCGAGTTCAATTGAGTTTAGTTGAGCTGTCATTTCTGGCATTGAGAGTTTTCAGTGAGCAAATTAAGGGAAGGTGTTACCTGATGTTACCTGATGTTATTGCTTAATGAAAATTTGGGTTCAGTAGAGGAAGAATGCCCTGCCTAAACAGGTCTGCCGTAGTGAGTGTGGAAGGAAGAGGAGGAGAATAACAGACCTGAATTACCTTGCATTATGGGCTGTATAACAGAGAGAGAGAAAAGGACTGTCAACTGAAAAGATTGATATTGTCTTGGGGAAGCTGCATCTTCTCACTGGAGGTGAACAAGTATTTTGTGTGCATATTGTTTCTAAAAGCATGTGGAATTTTATTTTAATGTGCAAAGAACCAAAATAATTGTTTTTTTTTTTACAGTTTACATATAAAATTGCTATCATGTAATGAGCTTTAACCAGAACTATTTAGTGTGTTTAGCAAACTCACTAAAGGCTCTTAGTGAATAAAATGTAGGCAAAATGCCAAGGTACCAGATGGTTGTTACTTGAAGTTATGTGGTTCAATCACTGGTGGCTCTTGTGTTTTTTTCATTGTTATTGCTTGAGGGCTGTTCTCTGTTTTTTTGCCATGTCGGTGGACAAAGTGGAGGTGAATCCAGAGGTATTTAGAACCCCAGTGGAACAGGATAAGTTGCTGTTTTTTGAATTTGTTAAAGAAAAAGAAGCCAAGTTCTCTGGTCGAGATCCATGGTTGGTGTCTGATGAGACTGACTCCAATGTGCAGTTTGAACATTTGGAAAGACTTATATCTAAGGAGGTAAATATGTTTTTGACACTAAATTACTTGAGAAATATTTGGATTTTGGCATTACCCGTAGAGGTTTGAGAACAGATAAACTGCCAGCATGGGAGTTTTTAGAAGATGAACAAGATCTGTTGGATGAATAGAAAAAGGCTTCACTAAATTGCACTTTAAGTTGGATCCGCATTCTGATCAAAAGGAATATGCAGACCAACGAAAAGTTACAGCATCAGATCATTGAATTGCAACGTAAACTTGCTAATGAGACTGAAGCATTTGTATTTTCTAACAAAATGGGGGACATGAAAGCTAAACTTGAGAAGGCTGAAGTGGAAGTCATTTCCCGTAAAAAGAAAAAACTTATTAGGGACATTGGTGATTTCCATAGTGGAGTGGTATATTCCTGGCGACGTACACCATGTCGGGGACAGCCTAAACCCAACCTGAGGAAATCACTTCCGGTAAGAGGGATTCATCTGTTTCTTCTGTAGAAACTCTGTCCAAAAAGAGCGTTTCATTTGAAGATGTCGAGTTTGAAGAGATGTCGGACTGTTCTAGTCAGTCTGTGAGTAAAGAGAAGGACGGTTTTCCCAAGGAAATCAAATGAAAGGGCGGAAAGGTTTCGCTTTTACCTGGACAGAACCAAGGATATCAGGAAAACAGAACAACTGTTTGTTTCTTATGCAGCAAATTCCCAAGGCAAAGCTATTTCAAAACAGACCATTTCTAAATGGATTGCTCATGGAATCATATTTTGTTACTCTCATCATGGAAAGCAAATCCCTGGAAAAATTAGGACTCACTCTACCAGAGCTGCTGCTACTTCAGCTGCCTTTCACAGGGGAGTCCCTACCAAAGATATTTTGGAAGCTGCAACTTGGAGTTCAGTGCATACTTTCTCTAAGCACTATAATCTCCCTCTTTATTCTAAATCTAGGGCAGGCTTTGCTTCTGCAGTCTTGCAAGGCCTTCTGGCCGCCCTCCTACTCTATAACCACCATCCTTTATCTCAGCTTTGGATTCAACCCTACAGTGATGACTGCAACAGTGAAACACGATGAACATAGTGCAGTTGTGTACACTTACCATAAATGTAGATGTTCGAGTGTCTTCACTGTTGCAGTCTGGGTTACCCACCCTCCTGTCCCCTCTTATACTTTTATTGGTGTGGTTCCCTGCTTCACCTTTCTCCTAAGGGGTTTGTTGTATGTTACATTTTTGTTTTACTTTTAGCCTTTATTTTTGGGCACCTGACATCTGGGGCAAGAAAAACTGGAGAACATGGCGTCGGCTGGGAGCTTTGTACCCCTAGCGCACTGACGACAGGGAGGATGAGTACACAGCCGATGCTGGACCCAGACTTTGGGATTCTGGCCGACCGAGGGCTGACTGCCGGCAGGAAGAACCCAAGAAAATGGCGTCGGATGCCTCCTACATACCCCCGGCACACCGACGCCAGGGAGGAAGCGACAGCAACCGATGCCGGACCAAGACCCCGGAACTCCGGCCGACTGCGGGACCGCCCAACGGCCGGACAACCCAAGTGTGACGACTGCAGCCAACTGAGGGCTGCCTGCCGGCAGGAAGATCCAAGGGGTCTGTGTTGGGAAAGAAGAAGGAAATCCCTAAGCCTTCTCTTAGATTTAGAGTACTCCTGTCCTTCCCAGTGAAAATGTTCCCTCATGTCATGTAAAGTTTCCCCAAAAGAATAATCTTCAGGAGGAGAAGCTGAAGGTATGGATTCCTCAGCATCAGAATCCTCATAAGTAGGGAAAGTATAATCCTGTTCAGAGGAAGACACTGAAGAGATAGATACCTGATCAGAGGATTCATAATCCAATTCTTGTCTTGGCCTTTTGTCTGGAGGGGATGGGAACCCCTAATCATAGTTAGCAAGTCCTTCGCCATTTTAAGCATTTGTTTTTGAGATTTAGGTCCTGTATCATAGGAGGCCTGGGCTTGAGTCTTTGTTTTAGAAGGAGTCTTTGTCTTTTGTCTTTGCCTTTGCCTTTACCTGAAGCTGCGTAGGCCTGAAAACCCCCACAGAAGCCAGTACTTGCACAGCGGCTCCAGACCCATCCAAGGGAGCATTATCCGAAGGTCCTGCACCTGGAGTATCCGAAGGCCTAGTTGGCTCCTTGTGGGAGTCCGTTTCGGCAAGTGGTTCTATAATGGCCGACAACAGGGGCTGCGAAAGTGCCTCACTGACGACGGCCGAACCGGCAGCTGGCTCTGATAGTAAACTGTAGTTTGATTTGGACCTCAGGGGCCTATCCTTATCCCTGCACCTTTTATGAACTCCGGTAGTCGGAAGCGTGTCCGACGACATGTTATAATTAAATCGCCTCCCAAAGTAATGAAAGGCAAAATCATATCTCCGTTTAATAGTACGTTGATTAAATCTAGCACAAAACCGACAACTAGCTATGTCGTGGTCAGGGCCTAGACTAGGAATACAGTAAGAATGAAAATCCTTATGAGGTATTTGCTTCCCACATGAAATACAATTATTAACTTTTTCTGACATCGGTCTGGAGCAAGAAAAAAGTTTCCCCAACGGGGTACTTAGCTTTGAAAAGAAGAATGTCTTCGGTATGAAGCACCAAAAATAACAGGAGTCAGCTGACAGGCACTTGCAAACTGCTTCCACCGTACGGCAAGAAAGACTGGAGAACATGGTGTCGGCTGGGAGCTTTGTACCCCTGGCGCACTGATGTCAGGGAGGGTAAGTACACAGCCAACACCGGACCCAGACTTTGGGATTCTGGCCGATCGAGGGCTGCCTGCCAGCAGGAAGAACCCTACAGTGATGACTGCAACAGTGAAGACACTCGAACATCTACATTTATGGTAAGTGTACACAACTGTACTTTCCAGATTCAAAAGGTGGAATTTGAATATGCAAAATGTCTGAAGTCATGTAAACATTTCAATTTGAAAAAATCAGAATGGGAAGAATTGAGTAAGTTAAGAGCTGTTTTGAAGAAATGTGTGTTCAAGCGGGCCTACAAGGGAGGCAATTGGGTCATTATGTCTAAGGTCCAGTATAACAAGACGGTACGTGAACTATTGTTGGTTGAGGAAAATTATGTCAGTTTAACTGAAAATCCAGTCATTCAGTTCAATAATGAACTTCTTGAAATATTGGAGAGAGGTGAAATATTGATGTTAAGTTGTCTATCTCGCCTTCATTCTTGCTGGATGGGTTCGGAGCCGAACCTCGGCTCCGACTCGGCCTTTTACTAAAGCTCGAGAGCTAATTACTGGCTCGAGGCCTCCCCTTATCCCACAATGCTAGGCGTCAGATACCCAGATCTCGTTTGCCTCTTCAGCTATGAGGTTGCATTTTTTACCGGCTCCAGGTCGTATAATTCTTTTATTACTTTTTATAGTCAGGATTGTTAAAATTTTTAGATAGTTTTTGCTATTAGTTTAATCTAATCTCGTAACCCGTTTAGATCCCACTTAAAAAAACTTTTTTTCCTGTCATTACAGAGTCCCCCCCCCTTCCCTATTTAGGGTAGTGTTAGGCCTTTCTATTCTTTTTATATATTGTATTATATATACATAGATATTTGTTGTTAGTGTAACTGTTAGTTATACTGTTTTTTTGATATTTATCTAGTGCGTGAGTGTGTGTGTTTACTGTTTTAGGGCACTAGTTACATTTTTTCCTTGGTATCTCTTTGTAATGTCTAAAGATACCAAGGTTTCAGGTTTCAAGAAGTGTGACTCATGCTGTCAGACGATGGCTCTGACAGATGGTCGCACTTCTTGTGTTTATTGTTTTGGCCCCCTACACCTGCAGGACTCTTGTTCGGTCTGTCATGCCTTCAGTCCGAGAGTACTGCAGGAGCATAGGAATAAGCTCATTTTGGTGGGCTTGTTGAAGCCAGAAGGATCCCTGGCCAAGCCTTCGTCGAGGAAATCCTTAAAGCCCGCCAAACCGTGGGCTCCCTGTTCGGAGATGACGCTGACTGGAGCTTCTGCTTCCTCGTCGGTTCCGGCCGGAACCAACACTTCGAGGCCTCAGTAGGCTCCAACTCTACTATCGGAGCCTTCTCTGAGTCGAAAGCGTTCGAGGTCTCCCTCCTTAGAGTCTGTTCGCTCGGCTCCCAGGTCCCCATTACTACAGTCAGAGCAGAGCCATAGATCTCATTCCTCTCGGTCCTCCAGGTTATCAGATCATGACTTAGAGAGAGTGGTCAGTAGGGTCCTAAAGTCGCAGGCACTGGCCAAAATGTTGACTAACCCTTCTCAACAGACTGTGGCTATCCCTGTTGCTTCAGCTGTGCCTCCTCCGACCCTACCAATGTGTTCAGAGCCGGAGCTCGTTGGGGCTCGAATCGTCGGAACGGATACCACACCTTTCAGCTCCCTCGTCGGCTCCGATCTCTTCATTGGTTCCGTCTTTGGAGGGATCCGGGCGCTGAGACTCCCTCGTCAGCTCCGAGGGGGCGAGTGGCATTGGACCCTTGTCCGACCCCATTCTCCCTCTCGGGGCCTCGGCGCAGGTGAGCTCGGCCCCATCGGCCTCGGAGCCATCCCTCTTGGTGCTGGAAGGGGTTCACGTCTCTTCGGAGCAGGGACCATCTTCTCTGCCTGATAGGGGCACCTTTGAGGTCATGAGGAGCATGCTGACTCCGGTGTCGGCTCCATGATCGACCCCTTTGGCTCCTCGCCCCATGGTGCCTGCGTCGGTCTCTGTCCACCCTCCTGACCCCAAGCGTGGAGAACAGGCGCTCCAGGTAGCCCCATTGGGGGTATCTTCCTCTTCCGAGGCCTCCCCTGATCATTCAGAGGAGCCCCCTCAGAAGAGAAAATGTAAGAGGAAACATCTTGACTCCCCCGAGTCAGTCACCTCGGACACCAACTTGGAGGATTCGGAAGGGTTCCCCCTCTGAGGATGTATCCTTTTCAGACATCCTTGAGATCCTAAGGCAGAGGGGGAACTGGACTGCCCTTAACCCTTCCGAGGACGAGTTGGTGTACCTGGACGCGTTTGGTTCTCGCCCTTCCACCTCCTGGGTGTCTCCGCCTGTTGACTCACTCATGGAAGTGGTGGCTCGGAAGGCGTGGACGGCCCCAAACACAGTGGAACCAACTCCCCGCAGGCCCACAAAATTCATTACAGCCCCGTCCGATAAACAGTTTCTTACAAAGGGTGTCCCTGTTGATGCCATGGTGGTTGCAGCAGCCACTAAGAAGGAGCTGGCTGACCCTTCTGTGCCTGTCCATCCACCTAATAAAGAATCTAGGACAATGGACAGGTATGGGAAGCGGATGTTTTCTTCAGCGAACTTTTCCATGCAGTCGCTGAACTATCTGTTCCATTTCACCCGCCGTCAAAGGGATCTCCTTAAGGAACTGGGTGATACCCTTCAGGATCCATCTGCTGCGGGTTCTCAGGAAAAGATTAACTCCCAGCTGGCAACCCTTAACTCTATAATTAACTCCTCCATGCGGCTCATTTCTTATGCAGCCGATGGGGCGAGTAGGGCCGCAGGCACAGGCGTGGCTTTGAAAAGACATGCCTGGATGCGGTTATGTAATCTTGCTGACCCCTTTAAGGCGTCCTTCACCAATACCCCCTTCGATGGTTCGGCTTTGTTTGGACCACAGGTGAAGGATACACTTACCAGGTATGAGCAGGAAGGCAAGACTCTGTCTGCCGTGGGAGTCCGTTTTTCTACTCACTCTAGACCATACCCTAAAGGTCAGAAGATTGGAAAAATGTGGTTTCGCAAACCCCAGGGAGTCGTGCCTGACACATGTGGTGAGTTTCCCTCCAGAGGCAGAGGAGGGAACAACAATAGACGCCGCCCGAGGGGCAGAGGGGGTCCGCAAAATCAGGGTAGTAGGGAATCTTTCTCTGACAAACCCTTTCAGAGGGACTGCCCGGCTGTCCACCTTCGGAGGCAGTTGGGGGAAGATTGTCACTGTACCCAGAAGCCTGACGACTCCTCACACAAGACAAATGGGTACAGTCAATCATATCCGAGGGTTACAAAATCCCCTTTGTCCACACCCCCATACAAACAAACAAGTCCCTTCCAGATGTTCCACCTGATGAAGTCTAAGGGAACAAGCAGTTCTAGAAATTTCAAAACTGCTAGAAAAAAGAGCCATCCAACCAGTCCCAGCAGACCAGCAAGGATCCAGGATTTACTCCAAGTTTTTTTTGGTACCAAAAAAGACAGGGGACTGGAGACTCATTTTGGATCTCAGCAGGTTAAACAAATCTGTTCAAAGATCAAAGTTCCGGATGGTCACGCTTCAGTCCATTCTAGCCTTTTTGGGACAGGACAATTGGATGTGCTCTATAGACCTTCAGGATGCATACTACCATATCAAAATGGACAGACGCTCCAGAAGGTTTATCTGCTTCCAGCTGGGAGCCAGTCACTATCAATTCAGAGCCCTGCCCTTTGGTCTCACCACAGCCCCCAGGGTGTTCACCAGATGCATGGCAGTGGTTACGGCTCACCTGAGACGGTGAGGATTGCAGGTGTTTCCATATTTAGACGACTGGCTCCTAACTGCTTCCACCAGGCATCAGCTAATCTGAGCCAGGTATTATACCATACAAACTTGCTCCGAGCTAGGTATCTCTATAAACTACGAAAAGTCTGCATTGTCGCCTTGTCAATCTATAACCTTTATAGGCGCCATTCTAAATACAAAAGAACTGTCGGCAAAACTTCCATTAGAAAGAGTATTAGACATATGCCGACATGTTCAAACATTACTACAGTGCAAAAGAATTCAGGCCAGATTTGTACTGAAAACCTTGGGTCTCATGGCAGCAGCAATCACATTACTTCCCCTGGCTCAATTTCACATGCGGATTCTTCAATGGATGCTTTTTACCCAATGGTCCTTCCAACAGCTTCCGATGTCTCACAACATAATAATCACCCAATCATGCAAAGACCATCTCTTTCGGTGGATGGTCTCCCCTCAACTTTTTCAGGGCAGACCGTTTTTCCTTCCTCCTCCGGTTGCCACGGTGATGACAGATGCCTCCCTAATCGGGTGGGGGGGTGCATTTTCAGGGCAGGACTGTCCAGGGCACTTGGCAACCCCTAGAGTACCACCTGCACATAAATGTCTTGGAGATGAGAGCGGTACTTTTAGCGTTGCGAGCTGTTCAGGACTGTCTACCTACCGGGACTATTGCAGTTCAGACAGACAATATGTCTGTAGTCTGGTACATCAACAAGCAGGGGGGAACCAGGTCCTATCCCTTATGTCGAGAAGCACTCAGACTGTGGCAGTGGGCGATCTCCTCTCAACGGTTTCTGATAGCAATGCACATCCCCGGGAAATCCAACGTCATAGCGGACAGGCTAAGCAGAGCAATTCTTATGCCTCACGAGTGGTCTCTCAGTCAGTAGCTGAAAACATTTTCCGCAGATGGGGTCAAACTTGCTGTGACCTTTTTGCAACCCCTCTCAACAGCAAGTGCAGTGACTCCTTCACTCTCTTTCCCCTCCCAGGCCATTCCCCTAGAGACACTCTAGTTCACGATTGGCCCCGGGGTCTTCTCTATGCATTCCCTCCCTTTCCCTTAATTCCAAAATTGATTCAGAAAGCGACCACTTTGGGATCCAGGATGATCCTCATTGCTCCTTACTGGCCTCGACAAATTTGGTTCCCATTCCTGCATCGTCACCTGCTGGAGCAGGCATGGAATCTGGACCCAGTGCCACACCTCTTGAGCCATCAGTCGGGCGAGCTGCGCCAATCCCTTCACTCTCTCAACCTCACAGCTTGGTTGCTCCACTTCCAACCCTAGCCAGGCTTCCACATATTTCTCAGTCAGTGCGTGAATTCATACTTTCTTCGCATAAGTCTTCTACCAGGAAGACTTATGCTAGTAAGTGGAAATGTTTTTCCCTCTGGGCAGAGGCCAGGAATATAGACCCCTTTACAGCCCCTGTCCATAACGTGTTGGATTTTTTGGCGGAACTTTTTTGAGCAGGTTCCTCATCTGCCATCATTAGGGTCCAATTGGCTGCTATTGCTAATTTTCATGTTGGTCTATCAGAGTCCAGTATCATGTCCCACAAACTGTGTAAGGCCTTTTTTACTTAGACCCCCGGTTAAAGATCCCCCTCCTCCGTGGGATTTGAACTTGATATTAGCTTCATTGATTCTCCCTTCTTTTGAACCTGCGGCTTCTTGTTCTTGGAAGACTCTCTTCTTAGTTGCCATCACCTCAGCCAGAAGAGTATCGGAACTTCAAGCCCTTTGTGTTCGCCCTCCTTATCTTATTTTTCAAAGATAGAGTTTCACTCAGGACTGATCCTTCCTTTTTACCCAAAATACCCTCAGAGACAAATCTCAATCGGGCTATTGATCTTCCTGTCTTTTTTCCCCAATTATTCAAACAGAGCTGAACAAAAGTTACACTATTTGGATGTTTACAGGCAATTACGCTTTTATTTGGATAGGACCAAGCAGACAAGAAAATCAGATCAATTCTTGTCCAGGTGGTTGGCCTCTATTATTACCTTGATCTACCAACGGAGACATAAGGAACTCCCTACAAAACCAAAAGCTCATTCCACCAGAGCATTGGCTACGTCTGTAGCTTTTCAGGCTAGACTTCTAATGGAATCTATTTGTGCTGCAGCCACATGGGCCACTCCTCATACCTTCATTTCACATTACAAGTTGGATATGGCCTCCAGGAGTTGAGCTGATTTTGGTTCCACTGTGCTCAAGAGTCTGTTTCGATGAGCCACCCAGGGCTAAGGTGCTAGGGACGCTGCCCCATCCAGCAAGAATGAAGGCGAGATAGACAACTTAACATTAAGAAGTTATGTACCTACCATAACGTTCCATGTTAGTTGTCTTCATCTCGCCTTCTTTCTTGCGTCCCACCCTGCATCCCCCTAGCCTGGTCAGGACCGAGAGGAATCTCTTTTTGAGGCCTTCTTCCTATGGTTGACTCCTTTTTAGGTTACGTCCTCCTCTGCTTGTAGCACTGTAGGTTAACCTTGTGGTGGGAATTGGTGTTTGTTCCTTGGTGTTAGCTCTACCTAATGAGATCTGGGTATCTGATGCCTAGCATTGTGGGATAAGGGGAGGCCTTGAGCCGGTAAATAGCTCTCGAGCTTTAGTAAAAGGCCGAGTCGGAGCCGAGGTTCGGCTCCGAACCCATCCAGCAAGAAAGAAGGCAAGATGAAGACAACCAACATGGAACATTATGGTAGGTACATAACTTCTTATTTTTTATCAAGTGAAGATGTTAAAAATTATTTATTGTGAAACCTTGTGACCCAATCTTTTCCACTATTCCTAAGTTACATAAAGACCTAGTCAACCCACCGGGTAGACCAATAGTCTCTGGCAATAATTCATTTTTGTATAACGTGGGGGTCATTTTAGACTCTATATTTAAAAAATTATTGGAAAGAGTTCCAGCCCATATTAAAAATACCCTTTGAGATGTACACTTGGAAGGGGTGAAGTTACACATGGGACCTTTAATAAAGAAAGAACTATGTATTATGAGGAATCTTAATGCCTATGTGAAATTGTTAGAGCAGTAAAATGGCAGAAAGATTTTTTTATTGAGTTGTAGTAGATGTGAGCTCTATGTATACCAACATACAAATAAGATGGTGGGGGGGTAGGCTATTTGGGATATTATGGGAGAAGGGCCTCATGCTGCTTTTGTAGTAAGCTTGTTTGAATTTTGTTTAACTCACAGTTATTTCAAGTTTAATAATAGAATCTTCCTTCAAAGAAATGGTACCGCTATGGGTGTTCTCTATGCACCAACGTATCCAATAATTTATATGTTTTTTTTTGAGAAGAAATTCATTTATGGCACTGAATTTTATAGGGAACATGTTGTATTATATAAAAGATTTATTGACAATTTGTTTTTATTTGTAGGGGTTACCCTTTGGAATTTAGAAATTTTATAGCAGATTTGAATAGGAATGCTCACGCTTGAAATTTTCTGTGACAGAGGGGTATTCCACTGTGTAATTTTTGGGTGCAGAATTTTATATTGACAGTGCATTTAATGTTCGGTGTAGACCTTTTAGGAAACCTACTGCAGTTAATATTTTTTTGCATGCTAAGCATATGCATCCCCCCATCTTATAGATTCACAACCCTTAAGGGAATTCCAATGTATTGCATGCAATACCTCAGAGGTAGAATATAGAATGGAATTTTTATTAGATGTTAAGAAGAGATGGGTTAAGAGAGGTTATACAAAAGGAATTTTGGATAGACCTTTGAGATGTACACTTGAAAGGGGTGAAGTTACACATTGGACCTTTAATAAAGAAAGAATTATGTGTTATGAGAAATCTCAAGCCTTCATATTCTGGTAAAGATTTGTATTTTGTGTTTAGATTTTCACCATTTTCTGAAATTATGAGGAGAATATTTATGGAATCTTGGCATATTGTTTGTTTGGATGATATGGTAGGGGATTTCTTCCCTGGGATTGTAAGGTTTTCATACAAAAGGTATTTGAATTTAAAAGAGTTATTATACATAGCATTATATAATGCACTTCAGAATATGGTAGGATCTTTTGTTTGCAGTCATTGTAAGGCATGTAGTAAAATGAGGAATATCTATGGTAGTAACATTAATGGGCGAAATTTTGTTTTTAAAGGAAAATTCACATGCAATTCGTGTGGGGTGATATATATTGTGGAGTGTGGATGCAATGAGGTCAAGTGGTATATAGGTCAAACTAAAAGTTTGATCAAAGTTTGAATTTTGGCACATCTAGGTGACATTTGTAATAAAAATGTAAGGAGTCCTGTAGGTGAACATTTTAACAATGAGCATGTGAGGAATGATGATGCCTTCTTTTTTAGTATATTAGTATCACCTAGCTCATATGGGGGGGGGGTGATTTGAGCCATAAGTTAAATATGCTGGAAAGCGAAATGATTTTGAATTATGGAACACTTTACCCTAAGGGTCTTAATCTAGAGGTCAACATAGGTTAATACTGTAATTAATATCAACAAATCTATTTATTTATTTAATTAAATTATTTATATGCAATTTATGTTATAAGTAATTATATACAATGTGTATTTAACTACATAACAAGTTTAATATATATATGTGGAAGTATAGATTGTATTTAATTAAAGTAGTAGAATGGATGTGTATTAATGGGCAAGTGCACTTTAAAATGTAATGGGATTTAACTGATGGTGGGGTTCACCTGGTGTAAATTGTTTGAATAAATTAAATTTTGTATCCTTGAAGGTGAAATGCTGAGATACCAGATGGTTGTTGCTTAAAGTTATTTGGTTCAATCGCTGGTGGCTGCTGTTTTTTTTTTTTTCATTAAACTTAGTTAAGCAAGATGTGGCTAGTTTTTCACTAGTGTTAACATCATGCACAAACTGTGACAAAATAATAGAGTCTCCCTATCAGTGCTCAAAATGCATTTCCTCGATAGTTACTTACCTTGGCTGTTTGTCATTTTAGTTTGCATTCTGGCTTTTCATACCTCTCAGCTGTCCAGATTTTCACCTCTTATTTTGGTGTGTTTCGCATAAAATTCTGTTTTTCTGGCAAATCATTGAGAATTGAAGTCACTAAATAATGACCAACATCTGAGTTTCAGACTTTATGTTCTTTAGAAAATGCATGTTAACACAGCACTTTTTATTGTTGTAACTTTCTAAGTTTGTAAGAGCAGTATTTAAAATGTATTCCTATTTTTAGGCCTTTGTACCCGTGTTATTTTGGCTTTGCTCAGATTTCTTGTGCCAAGAGATTGAGAGATATGTCACTTTTCCTTTTAAGGAAGATCTTTTCCAAAAAATGCCCTCCATAGCCATGACATGCTCTGCCTTCACTGATTACTCTGCAGAAAGTTCTGCTTCCTTGCTGACATCATTGTCAGCAGAGTCCATTACCTAGTCAGCAAGAGGGAGAAAGGTATATAGACAGAGAGGATTTTCAGATGGGGCAGTTTTACATGTGTCTTTTTTTTTGTCTAATTTTCAATTTTAAAGTTAGTTACGTGCTGTTTGTTAATCCTCTCTTTAAACTCCTGTGCATTTTGCATTTCTTTGGTGTGAAGACAAATGAGAAAGCTGTTTTTTTTTTGTGTGGAGACAAATGTGAAAGCTGTTTCTGTTTCACTGTCACATTATGTGCAACCTGAAATATATAATGTTATGTTGTCCTATCTCACCTTCATTTTTGCTGGTTGGGTTCAGAACCAAGCATCAATTCTGAATCGGCCGCATACTAAACCTCAAGAGCTTTCACTGGCTTGAGGCTACAGCCTATCCCAAGACCCCTAGCAACTGTTACCCAGATCTTGTTTGCCACTTGCAGCTTCAGGATTGCTTTTTCACTGTCTCAGGCTAAGTGGATATTTCTTTAACTTTTTGTGTGGTTAAGTAATAATTAAGTAGTAGAATTATTTCTTTATATTTCTATATCTTGAGTGTTCCTTGTTTTCAGTAAAGGTCTCTTCCGCTCTTTGTTTTTTGGCTTTGTGTGGGCCGTCGTTTTCTCTTAGGCCTCTATCTAGCGCTGCCCCCCTTTTAGGAATCCATTTAAGTTAGAGGATTTGGTTTTCTCCTCTCAGCCTGTTTTTAGTTAGAGAGCTCCCCTTTTGTTCCTTTCACAGTTTAAATTAGAGGCATCTCCTCAGGTTAGACGAGTACGTCATTTAAGTTAGAGACCCTCATCTAACCTTCTTTCCCTCTGACCACTCGAAAACTTGTTTCTCTTTATAGAGTAGCTGTGTTTGTAGTCCTGCTAGTCTGGTGTGGTTCCTTGCACTTGAGTGAAACATTTACTAACTTTGTGACTTTCATTGCTGGTTGTGAACTTTTGCTGATAGTGACAGGATGTCTAAAGAGACTAAACAGTCCGGTTTTAAAAAGTGTGATTCTTGCACGCAAAAAAATGTCAGTCGCTGATGAACATACTAGTTGTGTGTATTGCTTAGGCGCCATCCACCTGCAGGATTTTTGTTCTATTTGCCATGCATTTAGTTCAAGGAGCCTGCAGGAACGGAAAAACAAGATAATACTTCGGGGTTTGTTAAAGGGGCCTTTTGATTCGGCTGTTGAAGAGACTCGGACCTCCAAACCTTCCGAAAAATCACCTAAAACTTCTTTGGCTCCAGCTTCAGACCCATCGAAGAGACCTGAAAAATGGAGTTCTTCAGATCCGAACCCTGTCAGTTCCGAAAAGGAAAAGTCTACATCAGTTCCACTTGCAGTTTCGGAACCATCTTGTAGTTGAAAAAGGAGCAGGTCACCGTCCTTGGATTATTCAGTGCCGCAGTTTCCTTTGTTGCAATCGATGGTGGGTAACTACAAGTCCTCCTCCCATTCCTCTTGGTCATCCAGGAGCCTTTCAGATGATGATGTAGAGCGGGTTGTTAGAAGATAGCTTCGTACACCAGCCCTGGCAAAAATTCTCACCAGCCCAACCCAGATGGTTGTGGAGCTGACTCCAGTAGCTGCTTTACCTTCAGTTCCTCCTCCAACTCAGTCGAGTTCGGAGCCAGAGTGCCTGGAAGTCCTGGTGGTGGAACTGTTGGACCTGAAATCCATTCCCGGAGTTTCGGTGCCACTCTCCACTATGACCATGTCGATGTTGTCGTCCATCGAGGGGTCTGGGGGCCGAAACTCCCTTGTCAGTTCTGGGGGGGGGGGGTTGAACCGGATCCTTGTCGGATCTGACTCTCCCACTTGGGGTTTCACCACAGGTGAGTTCGGCGCCCACATCAGCCTTGAAGCTATCTTCCTTGGCATAGGGCAGATCTCCCGGTTCCTCCCCCCAAGGAGGTCCCTCAGAAGAGAACGTGTAAGAGGAAACACACAGACTCCCCTGAGTCCATCACATCCAATACCAACTTAGAGGATTCAGAAGGGTCCCCACGGTCACCCTCTGAGGATGTCTCCTTTTCAGACATCTTAGAGATCCTGAAACAGAGAGACGGCTGGAAAACCCTCTCCCCTTCTGAAGATGAGTCAGTATACCTGGAGGCATGTGGTTCTTGACCCTTCACCTCTTGGGGTTCTCCGTCTTTTGACCAGCTCCTGGGTGTAGTCAGTCAAAAGGCATGGGACTTTCCAGAGTCAGTGGAACCTGTTCTGAGGAGGCTCAACAAGTGCATTACAGCCTTGGAAGACAGTTTTGACCAAAGGTGTTTCGCTAGATGCTATGGTGGTGGCTGTGGCCACCAAAAGGAATTAGCTGAAACTTCTGCATCTGTCCATCCGCCGAATAAGGAGTCTCAAATGATGGACAGATCACGGGAAGCGTATGTTCTCTTCAATGACCTTTACCCTTAGGTCGCTGAATTACTTATCCCATTTTACTCATCTTCAGAGGGATCTCCTCAAGGAGCTAAGAGATACCCTCCAAGGTGCTACAGCTGGGTGGGGGGTATCTGACAAGATAAGTTCTCAGCTTGCGACCTTAACCTCTATAACTAACTCTTCCATGCACCTCATTTCTTATGAGGCCAATAGGCAAGGCAGCAGGCACAGGAATTGCTCTGAGGAGACATTCCTGGATGCAACTTTGTGAGTTTACTGAACCCTTGAGTCTTCCTTTATCGATGCCCCATTTGACGCTTCATCCTTGTTCGGGCCAAAAGTGAAGGAGAATCTCACCAGGAGTGACCAAGACTTTGTCTGCCATGGGAGTATGTTTCTCTGTCCCTCCTAAACCTTATCCTAAAGGTCAGAAGGGCGTAAAAATGTGGTTCTGGAAATCCAAAGGAACCTTGTCACCACTCGTGGTGAATTTTTCCCCCAGGGGAAGAAGGGGAAATAACAATGGAATGCGCCACCCTCATGGCAGGGGGGGGGTCCACAGTATCAGGGTGACAGAGATAACATTCTCGGGTAGACCCTTCCAGTGCTCCTGAAAGGAGGCCTGCCTGTCCACCTCTGGAGGCAGTCAGGGGGAGATTATCACTGTACCTAAAAGCCTGGCTAAACATCACTCAAGATAAATGGGTACAGTCCATCATATCCAGGGGATACAACATTCCTATCTCCCTTCCACCCCTTCCATCAAAGTTTATCCCAGACATACCACCCGATCAAAGGGATCAAGCAACCCTTGAAATTCAAAGGTTGCTAGAAAAAAAAGAGTCATCCAAGAAGTCCCCACAGAACAAAGCAGATCCAGAATTTACTCAAGGTTCTTTTTAGTTCCAAAAAAGACAGGGGACTGGAGATCAATTTTGTATCTCAGCAGACTGAACAAGTCGGTAAAGAAACAAACTTCCAGATGGTAACACTGCAGTCTATATTCCCTTTTCTGGGACAAGAAAATTGGATGCACTCCATAGATCTTCAGGATACGTCCTACCATATAAAGATGGACCGGTGATCCAGAAGATATTTACGCTTCCAGCTGGGAACCAGTCATTACCAATTCAGAGCTCTGCCCTTTGGTCTCACTACAGCCCCCAGAGTGTTTACAAAATGCATGCAGTAGTTACAGCTCACCTGAGGCATCAAGGATTCTGGGTGTTTCCATACGTAGACGACTGGCTCCTGACCGCCACCACCAAGCATCTACTAACAAGGACAAGAGACACCACCATTCATCTCTGCTCAGAGCTGGGCATTACTATAAATTTAGAAAAATCTGCCTTGTTGCCATCACAGTATATTACCTTTATAGGGGCAGACTTGAGCACAAAAGACATAGTGGCAAAACTGCCTCACGAAAAAGTTGAAATGCTACCCCATCAGGTATCAATATTGCTTATGAAGAAAAAAGTGCAAGCAAAATTTGTCCTCAAGGTTCTGGGTTCAATGGCGGCTGCAATAACATTACAAACAGACTATGTCAGTGGTGTGGTACATCAACAAACAAAGCAGAACCAGATCCTACCCCCTCTGTCAAGAGGCTCAAAGTGTATGGAAATGGGCAATTTCTTGTCAATGTTTTCTGACTGCAAAGCACATCCCAGGGAAATCCAGCTTAATAGTAGACAGCTCAAGCAGGGCAATTCTTATGCCTCATGAGTAGTCCCTGAATCAAGAAGTTGCAAACCAAATTTTTCACAAGTGGGGCCAGCCTTGCTGTGACCTCTTTGCCACGCCCATCAACTCCAAATGCAGCAGCTACTTTGCCCTAATTCCCCCTCTGGGGGAGTCACCAAGGGATGCAGTTGCTCACGATTGGCCCCCGGGAATTCTGTATGCTTCTCCCCCCATTTCCATTAATTCCCAAGGTCCTCCAGAAAGCCAGATCATTGAGTCGCAGGTTAATTCTCATTGCTCCTTACTGGCCTCGTCAGATATGGATCCCCTTTCTATGGCCCCATCTTCAGGAGGAGCCTTGGATCCTTGACCCAGTGCCGGCCATCTCCTCAAAGCCTCAAGCTGACAGCTTGGTTACTCCCATTTCCATTCTTAGCCAGGCTTCCAGAACTATACTCAGCAGTAAGACGCATTCTGGTTTTGTTACACAAGAATACAACTAGGAAACTTTATGCAAGCAAATGAAAGAGGTTTTCTTGTTGGGCTGACAAAAACCATATAGACCCCTTTACAGCCCCTATATCTGCAATCCTGGAATTTTTAACAGAAACTTTTAATCAAGGTGCACCGGCAGCCACGGTGCGAGTACAACTGGCCGCCATCTCTAACTACCATGTAGGTTCCTCGATAGTTACTTACCTTGGCTGTTTGTCATTTTAGTTTGCATTCTGGCTTTTCATACCTCTCAGCTGTCCAGATTTTCACCTCTTATTTTGGTGTGTTTCGCATAAAATTCTGTTTTTCTGGCAAATCATTGAGAATTGAAGTCACTAAATAATGACCAACATCTGAGTTTCAGACTTTATGTTCTTTAGAAAATGCATGTTAACACAGCACTTTTTATTGTTGTAACTTTCTAAGTTTGTAAGAGCAGTATTTAAAATGTATTCCTATTTTTAGGCCTTTGTACCCGTGTTATTTTGGCTTTGCTCAGATTTCTTGTGCCAAGAGATTGAGAGATATGTCACTTTTCCTTTTAAGGAAGATCTTTTCCAAAATGCCCTCCATAGCCATGACATGCTCTGCCTTCACTGATTACTCTGCAGAAAGTTCTGCTTCCTTGCTGACATCATTGTCAGCAGAGTCCATTACCTAGTCAGCAAGAGGGAGAAAGGTATATAGACAGAGAGGATTTTCAGATGGGGCAGTTTTACATGTGTCTTTTTTTTTGTCTAATTTTCAATTTTAAAGTTAGTTACGTGCTGTTTGTTAATCCTCTCTTTAAACTCCTGTGCATTTTGCATTTCTTTGGTGTGAAGACAAATGAGAAAGCTGTTTTTTTTTTGTGTGGAGACAAATGTGAAAGCTGTTTCTGTTTCACTGTCACATTATGTGCAACCTGAAATATATAATGTTATGTTGTCCTATCTCACCTTCATTTTTGCTGGTTGGGTTCAGAACCAAGCATCAATTCTGAATCGGCCGCATACTAAACCTCAAGAGCTTTCACTGGCTTGAGGCTACAGCCTATCCCAAGACCCCTAGCAACTGTTACCCAGATCTTGTTTGCCACTTGCAGCTTCAGGATTGCTTTTTCACTGTCTCAGGCTAAGTGGATATTTCTTTAACTTTTTGTGTGGTTAAGTAATAATTAAGTAGTAGAATTATTTCTTTATATTTCTATATCTTGAGTGTTCCTTGTTTTCAGTAAAGGTCCCATCCGCTCTTTGTTTTTTGGCTTTGTGTGGGCCGTCGTTTTCTCTTAGGCCTCTATCTAGCGCTGCCCCCCTTTTAGGAATCCATTTAAGTTAGAGGATTTGGTTTTCTCCTCTCAGCCTGTTTTTAGTTAGAGAGCTCCCCTTTTGTTCCTTTCACAGTTTAAATTAGAGGCATCTCCTCAGGTTAGACGAGTACGTCATTTAAGTTAGAGACCCTCATCTAACCTTCTTTCCCTCTGACCACTCGAAAACTTGTTTCTCTTTATAGAGTAGCTGTGTTTGTAGTCCTGCTAGTCTGGTGTGGTTCCTTGCACTTGAGTGAAACATTTACTAACTTTGTGACTTTCATTGCTGGTTGTGAACTTTTGCTGATAGTGACAGGATGTCTAAAGAGACTAAACAGTCCGGTTTTAAAAAGTGTGATTCTTGCACGCAAAAAAATGTCAGTCGCTGATGAACATACTAGTTGTGTGTATTGCTTAGGCGCCATCCACCTGCAGGATTTTTGTTCTATTTGCCATGCATTTAGTTCAAGGAGCCTGCAGGAACGGAAAAACAAGATAATACTTCGGGGTTTGTTAAAGGGGCCTTTTGATTCGGCTGTTGAAGAGACTCGGACCTCCAAACCTTCCGAAAAATCACCTAAAACTTCTTTGGCTCCAGCTTCAGACCCATCGAAGAGACCTGAAAAATGGAGTTCTTCAGATCCGAACCCTGTCAGTTCCGAAAAGGAAAAGTCTACATCAGTTCCACTTGCAGTTTCGGAACCATCTTGTAGTTGAAAAAGGAGCAGGTCACCGTCCTTGGATTATTCAGTGCCGCAGTTTCCTTTGTTGCAATCGGTGGTGGGTAACTACAAGTCCTCCTCCCATTCCTCTTGGTCATCCAGGAGCCTTTCAGATGATGATGTAGAGTGGGTTGTTAGAAGATAGCTTCGTACACCAGCCCTGGCAAAAATTCTCACCAGCCCAACCCAGATGGTTGTGGAGCTGACTCCAGTAGCTGCTTTACCTTCAGTTCCTCCTCCAACTCAGTCGAGTTCGGAGCCAGAGTGCCTGGAAGTCCTGGTGGTGGAACTGTTGGACCTGAAATCCATTCCCGGAGTTTCGGTGCCACTCTCCACTATGACCATGTCGATGTTGTCGTCCATCGAGGGGTCTGGGGGCCGAAACTCCCTTGCCAGTTCTGGGGGGGGGGGAGTTGAACCGGATCCTTGTCGGATCTGACTCTCCCACTTGGGGTTTCACCACAGGTGAGTTCGGTGCCCACATCAGCCTTGAAGCTATCTTCCTTGGCATAGGGCAGATCTCCCGGTTCCTCCCCCCAAGGAGGTCCCTCAGAAGAGAACGTGTAAGAGGAAACACACAGACTCCCCTGAGTCCATCACATCCAATACCAACTTAGAGGATTCAGAAGGGTCCCCACGGTCACCCTCTGAGGATGTCTCCTTTTCAGACATCTTAGAGATCCTGAAACAGAGAGACGGCTGGAAAACCCTCTCCCCTTCTGAAGATGAGTCAGTATACCTGGAGGCATGTGGTTCTTGACCCTTCACCTCTTGGGGTTCTCCGTCTTTCGACCAGCTCCTGGGTGTAGTCAGTCAAAAGGCATGGGACTTTCCAGAGTCAGTGGAACCTGTTCTGAGGAGGCTCAACAAGTGCATTACAGCCTTGGAAGACAGTTTTTGACCAAAGGTGTTTCGCTAGATGCTATGGTGGTGGCTGTGGCCACCAAAAAGGAATTAGCTGAAACTTCTGCATCTGTCCATCCGCCGAATAAGGAGTCTCAAATGATGGACAGATACGGGAAGCGTATGTTCTCTTCAATGACCTTTACCCTTAGGTCGCTGAATTACTTATCCCATTTTACTCATCTTCAGAGGGATCTCCTCAAGGAGCTAAGAGATACCCTCCAAGGTGCTACAGCTGGGTGGGGGGTATCTGACAAGATAAGTTCTCAGCTTGCGACCTTAACCTCTATAACTAACTCTTCCATGCACCTCATTTCTTATGAGGCCAATAGGCAAGGCAGCAGGCACAGGAATTGCTCTGAGGAGACATTCCTGGATGCAACTTTGTGAGTTTACTGAACCCTTCGAGTCTTCCTTTATCGATGCCCCATTTGACGCTTCATCCTTGTTCGGGCCAAAAGTGAAGGAGAATCTCACCAGGAGTGACCAAGACTTTGTCTGCCATGGGAGTATGTTTCTCTGTCCCTCCTAAACCTTATCCTAAAGGTCAGAAGGGCGTAAAAATGTGGTTCTGGAAATCCAAAGGAACCTTGTCACCACTCGTGGTGAATTTTTCCCCCAGGGGAAGAAGGGGAAATAACAATGGAATGCGCCACCCTCATGGCAGGGGGGGGGTCCACAGTATCAGGGTGACAGAGATAACATTCTCGGGTAGACCCTTCCAGTGCTCCTGAAAGGAGGCCTGCCTGTCCACCTCTGGAGGCAGTCAGGGGGAGATTATCACTGTACCTAAAAGCCTGGCTAAACATCACTCAAGATAAATGGGTACAGTCCATCATATCCAGGGGATACAACATTCCTATCTCCCTTCCACCCCTTCCATCAAAGTTTATCCCAGACATACCACCCGATCAAAGGGATCAAGCAACCCTTGAAATTCAAAGGTTGCTAGAAAAAAAAGAGTCATCCAAGAAGTCCCCACAGAACAAAGCAGATCCAGAATTTACTCAAGGTTCTTTTTAGTTCCAAAAAAGACAGGGGACTGGAGATCAATTTTGTATCTCAGCAGACTGAACAAGTCGGTAAAGAAACAAACTTCCAGATGGTAACACTGCAGTCTATATTCCCTTTTCTGGGACAAGAAAATTGGATGCACTCCATAGATCTTCAGGATACGTCCTACCATATAAAGATGGACCGGTGATCCAGAAGATATTTACGCTTCAGCTGGGAACCAGTCATTACCAATTCAGAGCTCTGCCTTTGGTCTCACTACAGCCCCAGAGTGTTTACAAAATGCATGCAGTAGTTACAGCTCACCTGAGGCATCAAGGATTCTGGGTGTTTCCATCGTGAGCGACTGGCTCCTGACCGCCACCACCAAGCATCTACTAACAAGGACAAGAGACACCACCATTCATCTCTGCTCAGAGCTGGGCATTACTATAAATTTAGAAAAATCTGCCTTGTTGCCATCACAGTATATTACCTTTATAGGGGCAGACTTAAGCACAAAAGACATAGTGGCAAAACTGCCTCACGAAAAAGTTGAAATGCTACCCCATCAGGTATCAATATTGCTTATGAAGAAAAAAGTGCAAGCAAAATTTGTCCTCAAGGTTCTGGGTTCAATGGCGGCTGCAATAACATTACAAACAGACTATGTCAGTGGTGTGGTACATCAACAAACAAAGCAGAACCAGATCCTACCCCTCTGTCAAGACGCTCATAGTGTATGGAAATGGGCAATTTCTTGTCAATGTTTTCTGACTGCAAAGCACATCCCAGGGAAATCCAGCTTAATAGTAGACAGCTCAAGCAGGGCAATTCTTATGCCTCATGAGTAGTCCCTGAATCAAGAAGTTGCAAACCAAATTTTTCACAAGTGGGGCCAGCCTTGCTGTGACCTCTTTGCCACGCCCATCAACTCCAAATGCAGCAGCTACTTTGCCCTAATTCCCCCTCTGGGGGAGTCACCAAGGGATGCAGTTGCTCACGATTGGCCCCCGGGAATTCTGTATGCTTCTCCCCCCATTTCCATTAATTCCCAAGGTCCTCCAGAAAGCCAGATCATTGAGTCGCAGGTTAATTCTCATTGCTCCTTACTGGCCTCGTCAGATATGGATCCCCTTTCTATGGCCCCATCTTCAGGAGGAGCCTTGGATCCTTGACCCAGTGCCGGCCATCTCCTCAAAGCCTCAAGCTGACAGCTTGGTTACTCCCATTTCCATTCTTAGCCAGGCTTCCAGAACTATACTCAGCAGTAAGACGCATTCTGGTTTTGTTACACAAGAATACAACTAGGAAACTTTATGCAAGCAAATGAAAGAGGTTTTCTTGTTGGGCTGACAAAAACCATATAGACCCCTTTACAGCCCCTATATCTGCAATCCTGGAATTTTTAACAGAAACTTTTAATCAAGGTGCACCGGCAGCCACGGTGCGAGTACAACTGGCCGCCATCTCTAACTACCATGTAGGAGACATGGAATCCAATATAATGTCCCATAGATTATGCAAAGTTTTTCTCAGGGGTACATTCCTTTTAAGACCTCCCTTAAGAGAAGCACCACCTCCTTGGGATCTCAATTTGGTGTTATCGTCCTTAACTCTTCCTCCTTTCGAGCCAGTCTCCTCACATAGACCTAATAAACCAACACCGGCAAATAACACACATGAATACATGAAAACATACTCAGAGGCTCTAAATAAAAATCTGCAAAACCAACAGAGACCTCCAAAGCAGACATCCAAGCAACCTCCACACCCCATCACCAACCATGAAACACATACTTCACATAATCAGTGTGCCACGCAATCACAGCCCTTAACGCAAAATAATATACCCAATGCACTAGTAATAGGCACCTCTATAGTCAGGCACACTGATGTCCCACTAACTAGGCTGGACAAGGAGAAGGTTACAGTTAGCTGCCTGTCGGGTTACAGGATCCGCCACATAACACAAGCACTCAGGTCACTCCAGAACAAGTACAAATACAACTCTGTCATTGTCCATGTTGATGTGAATGACCTGAGAAGTACCTCCCTGGACTACATGAAAAGAGACATGGAAGAGCTCCCGGATCATGTAGCCCAGGCGGGTATGACCCTGATCTTGAGTAGCATCCTGCCCTCACCAAGAGTGATGCCACAGTATAAAGAAAAAAATGATCAATTTCATCAATTGGCTAAGTTTCTGGTGTCATTCAAAGGGGATCCAGTATCTGTCTGCCTGGGATGACATACTCGACAAGCCATGTTACTTCGCAAGAGATGGCTTGCACCTGTCACCCTTAGGCTTTCAAATACTGGCCAAGGCTCTTGCCGCCCCCTTAGTGCCTTTGATAGGCAAGGCTCAAAAGACAAACCCACCACCATAAATAGCACAAGTAACCAAAAACTGAGGGTAATGCTACTCAATGCCAGAAGTCTAAACCTCAAAATGCACGCGCTCAAGGCACTCCTCAGTATGGAGAACATCGACATCTGTGCAGTAACAGAAACCTAGTTTAATGCTCCTGAGAGCACCCCAGCACTACTAGGATATAACTCGTGCCATACCTTTCGGCCACAGAACCAGGACCGAAACACAAAAGGCGGTTGTGTATCCATATTCATCAAGGATACTCACACCTCCAGGTTAGTGGTACAGCACAATGCCTCAGAGATCATCCATGTGCAACTAACAATGGGCAAAACTGCAATCCAAATTATAGCTTGCTACAGATCACCCACCATGGCTCAGGACCCCCCATTCCGAATTTCTGGAGACACTGGGAAATATGACGGTCCTATCAAACACCCTAATACTGGGTGATTTAAATTACCCAGACATAAACTGGAAGAACTACTTGAGTACTAACTCCCTTGCCCAATGCTTCCTAGAATTTATAAACTCGAATGCCCTGGATCAGCTGGTCAACACCCCCACCAGAGGGAACAACATATTGGAACTGGTCATTACCAACATGGGCGACCGGTGTTCCACACCGGAGGTCAACCCCTCGCTGGTTAGATCAGACCATAGACTAATCAGTCTGGATATCCACATTCCGCCCCCACCCTCAATCAAGGAAACCACCATGAAAAACTTTTAAAAAGCAAACTTCACGTTACTTAAGACCGAGGAGGAAAGGTTCAAAGCTCCCATGCTAAAGGACAATGCTGTCCAAGCTGCTGAAACCTTTACAAAGGCACTCTATGAGCATCTGCAGGAATGCATGGATTGTGCTATTCCAAGTAAAACCAAGACTCACTCCTCCAAGAAAAGGAAACCAGTCTGGTGGACCCCTGCCATAAACAAGCTATACAACAGAAGGAGGAAACTAGTACAGAAAAGAGTAAAATCCCAAGAAGGAAAGACATCCCTGATCAGTATCAGCAAGAAACTACGATCCCTCATTAAATCAGCCAAGGCTAGTTTCGAAAGAAAAATTGCCAATGACTCCAAAGATAACCAGAAAGCGTTCTTTAGCTGTGTCAAGAACCTAAGTGGAAACTCACAGATCTGCTCTGAGTTAGTACAGAATGGCACAAAATACACTGAACCAACTGATATTGCCAACATTCTGGCAGACAGGTTTAGTGCAAACTTCACCTCCCCTCTCGCCCCCTAAAGGGCCCATAACCATACCAGAAGAATGTAGGGCCCCGTCAATTACCGACACACAGATTAAAACAACCCTATCCAAAGCCAAAAACACAGCTTCAGTGGGACCGGATGGTGTCCCAGGCTGTGTCTTACAAGAGCTTCAAAATGAACTAACCCCTCACCTAAACACACTGTTCAAACTGAGCCTCTCTACAGGCTACGTATCCACAGAGTGGCGCACAGCAACCGTTATCCCACTCCACAAAGGTGGTGCCACAACGGACCCCAGGAACTATCGCCCTATAAGCCTGACTAGCCTGGTCTGCAAGGCTGTGGAACGCATCATCATGGAACTCATTAATAGAGACATTGGAAACCTCCCAACCTTGGACCCTACCCAGTTTGGCTTTGTTAAGGGCAGATCATGCCTCCTTAAATGTGGTGGACTTCTTTGAGACGGTTGCCAAGGCATTAGACGAGGGGAAAGGAGGTCCACACAGCCTACCTAGACCTCACAAAGGTTTTCAACACCATTCCCCATTCTAGTATTATAGACTAGCTCACCAGCTTTAACATAATCCCTTACATCAGGAGATGGGTTGCCAACTGGCTCATGGATAGAACCCACATGGTGAGAGTTGCAGGCTCTACATCTGACTCTAAACCGGTTACAAGTGGCGTCCCCCAGGGCTCAGTCCTAGGACCCCTCCTGTTCGGTATATACTTTTCAGAAGTACAGGCAAGCATAAGAGGACTATGGGTGACCAAGTTCACAGACAGCTGCAAAACACAAATACATGCGAGAGATGCAACTATACGGCCAAACTGGAGGCTAAGCTCTCTCAACATAGGACTGGCAAGACCAGACAGGAGGAGAAGGTAACCACACACAATACATACCCAGTCACACATGGTACCATCACAACTTCAAATCATACACATACTCACACAAAGACATACTCGGAGGCTCTGATCAAAAATTTACCAAAACAGCAGAGGCCACCAAAGCAGACACCCAAACAACTACCACCTCACGACCCAACACATGCAACACATAGACCACACAGTCAGAGTGTCAAACAGTCACAGCCCTTAAGGCCAAACAAAATGCCAGACACACTTGTCATTGGTGATTCCATAGTCAGACACACTGGCGTCCGCTCACCAGACTGAGTAAGGAGAAGGTCACAGTAAGCTGCCTGTCGGGCGCTAGAATCCGCCACATAACGCAAGCACTCAGGTCTCTCAACAGCAGGTACAAGTCGACTCAGTCATTGTCCACGCTGGTGTCAACGACCTGAGACGCACCTCCTTGGACTACATGAAAGGGACATCGAGGAGCTCTCTGATTATGTAGCCCAGGCAGGTATGACCCTGACCTTGAGCAGTATCCTACCTTCACCTAGAATGATGCCACAATACAGTGATAAGATGATCAGCTTTAATAATTGGCTTAAATTCTGGTGTCATTCAAAGGGGATCCAATGTCTGTCTGCCTGGGATGACATGCTGGACAAGCTACACTGCTTCAAGGACGGCTTGCACCTGTCACCCTGGGCTTCCGGATATTGGCAAAGGCTCTTGCCACCCCATAGTGCCCTTTTTAGGCAAGGCTCAAATTCTAAACCTACCACCCTAGAACACCAAAAAGGAAAAAACTAAGGGTAATGCTGCTCAATGCCAGAAGTCTCAATCTCAAGATGCACGACTCGAGGCCCTTCTCAATATGGAGAACATCGATGTCTGTGCTGTGACAGAAACCTGGTTCAAGGCTCCTGAGAGCACCCCAGCACTAACAGGTTTCACCTCATATCATGCGTTCCGCCCCAAAATCCGGACAACACCAAGAAAGGAGGGGGTGTCCATATTCATAAAGGACACCCACACCTCAAGGTTGGTGGCAACGCACGATGCATCGGAGACCATCCAGGTGCAATTAACCATAGGCAAGACTGCTCTGCAATTTGTAGCATGTTACAGGCCACCCTCTCAAACTCAGGAACCTCACATGGCCTTCCTGAAAACATTGGAGGATAAATGTATCTCCAAACACCATCATACTAGGTGACTTCAACTACCCTAATATAGACTGGGAACACTACTCAAGCCCGAACACTCTAACCCAAAGATTCCTGGAGTTCATAAACTCAAATGCCATGGAACAACTAGTCACCATCCCCACAAGAGGTGAAAACATACTTGATCTCATCATCACGAACATGGGATCAAAATGTTCAACACCGGAAGTATACCCCTCACTGGTGAGATCAGATCATAAACTAATCTCGCTGGAGGTCCTCATCCCACCCCACCTGAAACAAAAAAGACCACAGTGAAAAACTTCTCAAAAGCCGATTTCACACTTCTAAAAACTAGTGTGGTCACCTTTAAGGCCCCTGAGCCAGTGGTAAACATTACTCAAACCGCTGAATCACTTACAAATGCCTTCTACCAGCACCTACAGGACTGCATGGATCAGGCAATCCCAAACAAAACTAAGACTCTCTGTACCAAAGGCAAGCGTCCAGTCTGGTGGACCCCAGCCATAAACAAGCTCTACAACAAAAGGAGGAAGCTACTACAAGATAGAGCAAAATCCTTGAAAGGTAAGATGCCTTTGATCATTATAAGTAAAAAACTAAGAGCTCTCATAAAATCATCCAAGGCAAATTTTGAGAGAAAAATCGCCAAGGACTCTAAAGACAATCATAAGGCCTTCTTTAGCTATGTTAGAAACCTAGGAGGAAACTCCCAGATATGCTCAGAATTAGTTCAAAATGATGTGAAAATTACTGAACCTACACACATTGCTAACATACTGGCTGACAGGTTCAGTGCAAACTTCTCTCCTCCCCAAAAGGAGAGATATCTATTCCAGAGGATTGTAGCCCCCAAACATCTCCAACGCCCAGGTGAGAACTGCCCTCACTAAGGCAAAAACACAGCATCCATGGGACCGGATGGTGTCCCCGGCTGTGTGCTTCATGAACTCAATGAGGAATTAAACCCACAGTTAGGACAGCTGTTTAATCTTAGCCTCACCTCAGGATACGTACCCAAGGAGTGGCGCACGGCGACTGTGGTCCCACTTCATAAGGGCGGTGCCTCCACAGACCCTGGAAATTACCGCCCCATTAGCTTGACAAGCCTTATCTGCAAAGCCATGGAGAGGATCATAATGGAACTCATAAATAAAGACATAGGGAACTTGCAGACTTTGGATCCAACCCAGTTTGGCTTTATCAAAGGCAGATCCTGCCTCTTAAACTTGGTTGACTTTTTCGAGACAGTCACCAAGGCCATTGATGAGGGAAAGGCAGTCCATACAGCCTACCTCGACCTGGCAAAGGCCTTCGACACAATACCCCACTCAGGTATCATCGAAAAACTCATCAGCTTGAATGTAAACCCATACATCACAAGATGGGTTGCAAACTGGCTAAGCGACAGAACCCACAGGGTCAGAGTTGCTGGAGCCATGTCAGACTCAAAGCCTGTCACAAGTGGTGTCCCACAGGGCTCAGTCCTGGGTCCACTCTTGTTCGGCATCTACTTTTCTGAAGTACAAGCAAACACAGGAGGGTTATGGCTGACAAAGTTTGCAGATGACTGCAAACTGGGCGCCATAGTCGAAAACACATCTGACACAGATATCCTCCAGAAGGGCCTCACAGAAATGGATAACTGGTGCCAGAGCCATGGCCTGAAGTTAAACGCCAAAAAATGCATAGTCATACCCTTCGGGAAAAACAAGGTTACCCCTAGCTACCATATAGATGGCAATCCACTGAGCACAGAAAAAGTCATCAGGGATCTGGGGACCCAAGTTGACAGTAGCCTTCGCTTGACACTCATGTTGCTAAAGTAGTTAGGAAAACCTTCTATATCGCCCACCTGATCATGAAGGGATTCACATCTAGATCAAGGAGGTCATCGTCCCCTGTACTCATCACTCATTAGACCTATGATTGAGTACAATGCCCGTTCGAATGTATCTGACCAGACACCTGATGCAGCTTGAAAGGCCCCAAAAGTTCCTCACCAAAAGGATAAAGGGTCTCAAAAATATGTCTTATGCTGCCCGACTGAAAGAACTCCAGCTCTATTCAGTCTCATACCGCTTGCTCAGAGGTGACCTGTGCCTGACATACAAGGCCATGTCAAACCCAGATTTGATGAATATGCTTCACCTCAAAAAATCTAGATCCCTCAGAACCACAAGGGCGGGAGACTTAAACCTTGACACGTTATAAATAGAATGTGCTGGAGGGACAGATTCATCACCCAGAGACTCCCTATGCTGTGGAACAAAATCCCGGTACATGTGAGGCAGAGCACCTCGCTGGCCTTGTTCAAGAGGAATCTTGACCAATGGATGGGAGATCGCAGATATACCCCAGGGATTACTTCAGTGTCACTGCTTGACAGAGGCACAGAAAAATGATAGGCATAGTTTTTATTCAAACTAAAGGGGTGGTGAAAGCCACATAACTATGGGCTAGGCTTATAAATGCCCTTGGGCAGATAGCCTAGTATGAACCTATGAACCTATGAACCTATGAACTAGGGGCCATAATTGATTCTCTGGCTGATACAGACACCCTCCAGATGGGTCTCACTGAGACGGATATCTGTGTCAAAATCATGGCCTCAAGCTAAATGCCAAAAAGTGCATAGTCATCCCCTTTGGAAAAAACAAAGTACCCAAGAACTGCCACATAGGTGGTAGTCCCCTAAATACAGAAAATGTAAGGGATCTGGGGACCCAAGTTAGATAGTATTCTCTCCTTTGATAATCATATTGCCAAGGTGGTTAGAAAATCCTTCTGTGGCCCACCTAATTACAAAAGGGTTCGCATCCAGAACAAAAGAGGTTATTGTGCCTCTCTACTCATCACTCATTAGACCCATCATATAATACAACGCCCCATTTGGGATGTACCTTACAAGACAACTGCAACAGCTGGAAAGACCACAAAAGTACCTCACCAAGAGGATTACTGGCCTCAAACAGATGCCCTATGCAGCCTGACTCAATAAACTACAGCTGTACTCGGTTGCATACCACTTACTCAGAGGTGATCTCTGCCTGACATACAAGGCCATGTCCAACCCAGAATTGATGGACATGCTCCACCTAAAAAAAGACAAATGCCGGAGAGCCACACGCTCTAGAGATATAAACCTCACCACAATGATAAATAGGACATGCTGGAGGGATAGATTCCTATCCCAGAGACTCCCCATGCTTTGGAACAGGATTCCAATATACATCAGGCAGACCCCCTCACTAATACTCTTCAAGAGAAACCTTGACGGGTGGATGGGAAACAGAAAATTTACCCCGGGGATCACTGCAGTAGCTCTGCTGGACAGTGGCGCAGGGAACTAATGGCTCTGCTGGACAGAAGCACAGGGAACTAATCTAAGGGGGGGGTGTCGAAAGCCAACACATTCTGGCTAGGCTTATAAATGCCCTTGGGCAGATAGCCTAGTACTTACCTATGAATCTATAAAGTTCTTATCTTAGAAGACAATCTTCTTAACAGCCATTACTTCCGCTAGGAGGGTTTCAGAACTGCAAGCTCTGTCTATTCGTCCTGCCTATTTGATTTTCCACAAGTACATAGTTTCCCTCATAGCAAATTCTTCTTTTCTGCCAAAAGTTTGTTCTGAGGCCAGTTTAAATAAGTCTATTGAGTTACCCATATTTTTCCCTAATCATGGCAACAAGGCAGAATACAAGCTTCACCAATTGGACGTACATAGACAGCTATTCTTTTACTTACGTAGGATCAAGGAATTTAGAAAATCTGACCAACTCTTTGTTTCATTTTCAGAAAATAGAAAAAGTAATTCAGTTTCAAAAGTCACCTTATCAAAATGGCTTACAGATACCATCACTTATGTCTATAACTCTCAGAATAAACAGCTGCTGGGGATAATTAGAGGGCATTCAACTAGAGCTATGTCCACTTCCACTGCCTTTCAAGCCAGACTCCCTTTGGATTCAGTTTGTGCTGCAGCTACATGGGTTAACCCTCATACCTTTATCACTCATTACAAAGTAGATGCGGCCTCCCGGAACAGAGCATCCTATGGTTCCACTGTTCTGAAGAGTTTATTCCTTTGAGCCACCCAAGAAAGAAGGTGCTGGGGACGCTGTTCCAACCAGCAAGAATGAAGGTGAGATAGGACAACATAACATAAAGAAGTTATGTACTCATCTTAACGTTCCATGTTTGTTGTCCACGATTTTGCCTTCATTCTTGCATCCCACCCCTCCTTTCCCCTTCCTGGAGGATCGAGAGGAAATTGCTGAAATTGGTTGTAAATTGCCTGATTCCCTTCGTGCCTTTCAAATTATGGGAAGCGCATCTGTTTCACTTATTGTATTGATTGGCATAGTCTAATGATTTGTTTTCTCAAATGAGATCTGGGTAACAGTCGCTAGGCATCTTGGTATAGGTTGTAGCCTTGAGCCAATGAAAGCTTTCGAGCTTTAGTAGGCAGCCGAGTCGAAACCGATGCTCGGTTCTGAACCCCACCAGCAAGAATGAAGGTGAGATCATGGACAACAAACATGGAACGTTATAGTGAGTACATAACTTCTTTACTCTTAATTGTCTCTTATTTTTGCCTAATGCCACTGAATTTTACCTTTCATCTGTCCTTGATTTTTGCAAAATGTCCCTGATTTTGCCAGATATTTTTACTCTCTCCATCCCTTGTAAAATGTTTAATTTTCTAGTAAATCACTGATTACAGTTGGGCACTAATGGTAGATGTAAGAGTTTCATAGTTTATAGTTTATTTTGCCTGGATAATGCATCCCAATGCAAAACCTTTTCCATTAATAAATGGACATGCTGCACTCAGACCATGTGCAGCATTAATACAGTATTTATTTACTTAAAAACAGAGCAAAGAAACTCAGCTTACTAGTGCAGGAAGGATCCGACTTTGCCTCATCAAAGTGAAAAGCGTGATCATGCAAACACATGAAGTAATGTCCTTGTAAGTCTGTGGTGAGCCAATAACAGTAAAATGAAACAAAAGAATATCTAATAAATTGGATTTGCAGAGCTGGAAGCCGTCCTGTCATCCCAGAAAAAGGAGAAAGAGAAAAACTACTGGTATATGCAAAAACTGTTGCACATGATCTTTAAATAAGTCAAGCTGGAACTTGCTGTCTTTTTTTCTTTCCTGCTGAGCACCTTTAAGTAAAATACCTGTTTTTATTGCATTTGTGTGCTTGTCTTTTAGAGGCCAGAGAGGTAAAGCTTGTTTCATAATGGTGTTTTTTTGCTGGGGTGAGTATTTGTGAACCTTGTGAAAAGAGACTATGAAGTTTACATTTGTGAACTCTGAGTAGAAAGCTTGTGAACAAACAGGCACTTGTAAAATCTAATCTTTACACATTTTCCTATCGACCAGCAGTAGAGGTCTTCACAAACTCAATTCAGGAGTAACTTGGACTGGTGGATGTGAAATTGGAAATTTATCCTCATCCGGCGTCTGTGTCTAATAAACAGAGGCAGCCTACAAATGCTTAACCACCTTTACCCAAGCCTTCATATTCCCTTTAAAATAACCTTAGCATATCAAATCCTGTCAGATTCATTTGGGAGGTATGGCTAGGCTTAAAAAGGCCTCTGGGGTTGTTAGACTCGTAATCACCTATGAGCCTGTGAATGTGACATGGTCTTCAAAAGTTTAGGACTTTTAACGGATATCTTCGCTTAGCATCCATGTGCTGTAAGTGCTCACCAACCTTGTACAGAGAAGCAACTGGGCGATTTTCTTTTTCATTCAGGGAATTTGTTTTCAACTTTTCAACTTGGTTCATGTTTATACAGTAGTTGCTTACCTTTTGATTCTGATTCAAGTCAGATTATTCCAATTTCCTTATGTTTTAGGGTATTTTTCAGATTGGGTTTCCCTCCATCTAGGCTGTAGGATTTTTACCTCTCCCATTTACTTGCTCTTCTCTTTCTTAAATTTCTGTTGTTGAAAGTGTCCCATGATTTATTGCTGTCTTCAGTGGTAGAACACTTACTGTTTTTTTTCCCTAACTGTGTACTCAGTGGTGTTTATGAAACGTGATAGTTTTGTACATGCCTTTCTGCTTGGCTTTTTGTTCTTAGTTAACAAAACCCAAGTCTAAAAACAGTGCTCATAAAAGGAGTTATGAGGCAGACAAGCTTCACTCTAAGGAATCTATTTCAGTACCTCAAAAATGAATGAGAGTGTAGGATGATGATGAACTGTGTAAGTGATTCTGGTTATTTCAAAATCGTGGATCTGACGTTGACTGATTTTGTCCAGTTCAACCTTTGGGATTATCCGATCTGACTGGATCCAACCTCTGCACTTTGTGTAGAATATTGGATCCCAGGCTCTGAATCATTCCCTACCCATAAGTCCTTCATTTCCCCATAAATACCACAGATTTTGTTAGCTGCTTGATCCAGAAGGCTGTATTTCTTGAGGGCTCTCACTTTGATCATGATAAGTACTTTTCTGTCTACAATTCATCTAGCCTTTTCCTTAGCTGTACCTTTTTTATCTTACTCCTTTTTTCCATATATATATATATATATATATATATATATGTGTGTGTGTGTGTGTGTGTGTGTGTATGTGTGTGCGTGTATTACAAAGAATACCGGTGAGAAGAAGAAACTGAATAATTAAAGAACACTTCTTGGATTAGGCAGTGAAAAAGGAGCCAAACTAGTGTTGAGTGCTTTTGTTCTCTATTGGTAACAAGAACTTCATCAGAAAATATTTAACAAGTTAAATGGGATAGAAATAAATAACAAAGTACAACCAATCCAAATTCAGCATTTGCATTTTCAAATCAAAATAGGTACAGTAGCTTATGGGATTTGATTATTGTGCAGTCCTGGAGTGCGCACTTAATGTTCAAGTTCTTGTTAATGCCTGGGAGGGTCTTGGTATTGAGCAAAAGTTGCTATTTTAACTCTCTTACCTTGAGAGGCTATCATAGTCACCAAAAAACAGATCAATTTGCTCGAGGGCAAGAAATTCAAAGCCCTGGAAATCGGTGCAGTAAATACTGTGCTTCCCGAGCATGTTTTTGGAGTCCTTGTTTCTGACTGCTGCACAATGTTCCTTGATTCTGTCAAATCATTTCCTTGAAGTTTTGCCAATGTAAAAATGTTAGCATTTATTACAAATGCCTGCATAAACCACATTAGAACTGTTACATGTGTGCCATTTATTAAAAGTGATTACAAGATTGCAGTCTTCAAATGCATAGTTGCTGCATAAGCTGATGTACTTACAGGACATGCATGCACCACAAGGAAACATGCAATGGGGGTAGCTAAGTTGTCGGTGTCCAACAAAAGGAATAGCTTTTGGGGCTATTCAGAGGAGCTGTGGAGGATCCTCGTTTTTTTGTATGAAAAAGTGGGGTTGTCGCCAATGACTTGGGACAGCTTCTTATTTCTATGGATAATGTCACAATTGTTGGGGATGATGTCCCTCATGGGGGACTTACCGTGGCTAATGGGCAGAGGGAAGATGAGCATATCATCAGTGTTCTGGACTGGTTTGGGTGTTGGGTCAAACCCATGTTTGAGTATTGGTATGAATTTGGTAGTATAAGCATTGCTGATTTCAGAGGCAATGTGTGTAATGAGTGGCTTGGAGTGGTTTCTTTGCAGGAACAGGTCGCTTAGGAAGTTGCTTGCTTTCTGAAAAAAAGGAATCCTTGCTTACCAAACAGGAAAGCCTGATAATTCTCCTCTTACAATGTTGGCCTTCATAAAAAGGGGGTGTTGGCTAATGAAGTCCAGGAAGTTGTTCCTTTAAGTCCTTTTGTAGAAAATACTGGACTTAAAACTGAGAATTTCCATGTCTAGTGTGAATTCTGTCTCCAAGAACTGTATTTTGATTCCAATGCCCAAGACCGAGAAGGCCAGGAGTTGAATGCTGTCGGAGAGGGTGCGTATAAAGTGTTCCAGTTCTAGCTTAGTACCTTCCTAGACAGCTAAGCTAGAATTGGAATAAGTGCATGGAATAAACTGTAAATAATGGCAACACAATGATTCCAGCACCTCTCAAAAAATAATGCTCTTTAAATCAGTGGTTATGAGAATTTATTCCGCATATAGTCTAAAAAACCAGGATACATGCAGGCATCACACACATGTATGTGTGTGTGTGTG